>NC_081768.1:33415132-33627632 GCF_963082965.1 Carassius carassius | reverse complement strand
GTGGTGGTATTGCAGGTGGGCTGCCAATTACTATTAAAATAAATAATAATATTGTTAATATATGTAAAAAAGTCATAACATAATAACATCATTTCATGTAATTAAATGACAAAAAAAATCAATATTAAACTGTAACAATGCTTCCACTATTCCAGCTCACTGAATTGATCTTAGAGTTATTTTCTGTTGATTGCCAGTTCATTCAATAAAGAGAGTTATCAATCTAGCTTCTGAGTACTAAGTTATTAACCCAACGATAGTGGGGTCAGTTAATGGATGTGTTCGGTTGTGTGAGCCGCGAGCTGAAAAAGGTTGAACCACCGTTTTAAACAATAGGTCTACATAATATTCACATAGAGGCTCAAGCTCTTATCCCTTCCTCTCTCACCGCTTCCACAAAGCGTGATTCATGTGTTCCTGATCTCAGTGCTCTCGTGAAGCGTTTCATACTCTGTCCTGTCTGTTTTCCCCTCAGATCACGACACTGGGAAACCTCTCGCCGGCCAGCACGGTCTTCTTCTGCTGTGACATGCAGGAGCGGTTCAGACCTGCCATCAAATACTTCGGGGACATCATCAGTGTGGGCCAGAGGCTGGTAATATCAGTTTGGATGTTATTCCTGATGTGCTGCGGGTCATACACAGATAACACACACACGTCTGCAGGAGGTCTGTTAAAGATTGCTTCAAACATCTGATAGACGTTTACATGCATTCTAAATCATAAACATCTTAAAGACATCTTCTAAACAGCTATTTGACATCTGACAGGAAATGTCCTATAGACGAATAGCAGATGAGCAAACCTCTAAAAATACGTCCTGCAGATGTAATGCAGACGGCCCTGTGATGGACTTGTGTTATCAGCGTAGAGACGTATAGCAGCCGTCTGGCTCTGCCTTCGGTTCAATACTGTGTGTGTCTGTGTGTGTCTGTCTGTGCGTGTGCGTGTGTGTGTGTGTGTGTGTGTGTGTGTGTGTGTGTCTGTCTGTGCGTGTGTGTGTCTGTCTGTGCGTGTGTGTGTCTGTGTGTGTCTGTCTGTCTGTCTGTCTGTGCGTGTGTGTGTGTCTGTCTGTCTGTGTGTGTCTGTGTGTGTGTGTCTGTCTGTGTGTGTGTGTGTGTGTGTGTGTGTGTGCGTGTGTCTGTGTGTGTGTGTGTGTGCGTGTGTGCTTGTGTGTGTGTCTGTGTGTGTCTGTGCGTGTGTGTGTGTGCATGTGCGTGTGCGTGTGTGTGTGTGCGTGTGTGCTTGTGTGTGTGTCTGTGTGTGTGTGTGTGTGTGCCCGTCTGTGTCTGTCTGTCTGTCTGTGTGCGTGTGTGTGTGCATGTGTGTGCGTGTGTGTGTGTGCGTGTGTGTGTGTCTGTGTGTGTGTGTCTGTGTCTGTGTGTGTGCGTGTGCATGTGCGTGTGTGCGTGTGCGCGTGTGTGTGTGCGTGTGCGTGTGTGCGCGTGTGTGTGTGTGCGCGTGTGTGTGTGCGCGTGTGTGTGTGTGTGTGCGCGTGTGTGTGTGTGCGCGTGTGTGTGTGTGTGCGTGTGTGTGTGTGTGTGTGCGTGTGCGTGCGTGCGTGCGTGCGCGTGTGTGTGTGTGTGTGTCTGTGTGTGTGCGTGCGCGTGTGCGTGCGTGCGCGCGCGTGTGTGTGTGCGCGTGTGTGTGTGTGTGTGCGTGTGCGTGTGCGTGCGTGCGCGTGTGTGTGTGTGTGTGTGTGTGTGTGTGCGCGTGTGTGTGTGTGTGTGCGTGTGCGTGCGCGCGCGTGTGTGTGTGCGCGTGTGTGTGTGTGTGTGCGTGTGCGTATGCGTATGCGTGCGTGCGTGCGCGTGTGTGTGTGTGTGTGTGTGTGTGTGTGTGCGTGTGCGTATGCGTATGCGTGCGTGCGTGCGCGTGTGTGTGTGTGTGTGTGTGTGTGTGTGTGCGTGTGTGTGTGTGTCTGTGTGTGTGCGTGCGCGTGTGTGTGGGCACAGCTGCAGGGGGCTCGTATTCTGGGGATCCCTGTGGTGGTGTCCGAGCAGTATCCTAAAGGTCTGGGCAGCACAGTGCAGGAAATGGATCTGACTGGGGCCAAATTAGTTTTTCCCAAAACCAAGTTCTCGATGGTGCTTCCGGAGGTGGAGGCGGCGCTGGCTGAGATCCCAGGAGTCCGCAGTGTGGTGCTCTTCGGAGTCGAGGTCAGTACCTGTGATCATGATGATGATGATGATGATGATGATGAGAGTTTGTTTGAAATTAATCAGCCTTTAAATATTGATGATGGTGCCAGTTGGTACTAAAATGTAAAGAAATGTGACGACGGCAGCATTTACAGAAGCACGCAGGAGTATTTGAAACCAGCGTATATCAGCGTTTCCCTAGTATTTCTGTTCACAGACAGAACCGCTGATAGATGTGCTTTCAAGCGCTCCTGTGTGCTTCTGTAAATGCTGCCGTCGTCGTAGCCCTTACTGGCTAGCGCTCACCTATTACTGTCACTGTTTCAATTTCAGCTAACCAGTTTGAGCGAACGCAGGCAACAAGATTAATATTCATGAACCCAGCAGCTCTTAAGATTTTAGTGTTTGTGTGTACAAACGAGTGTTTGTCTTTTGCAGACGCACGTGTGCATTCAGCAGACCGCTCTGGATCTGATCGGAAGAGGCTTTGAAGTGCACATTGTTGCTGATGCCACGTCCTCCAGAAGCATGATGGACCGGATGTTTGCACTCGAGGTGAGACAGAGATACACTTCATGAGACAGCACTGATCCTGGAAAGTGAAGGCCAGCGTATCAGATATGTAAATACAACAGAATTAGCAACTGTGTTGTTCATAATGACTAGGGATATAATAATGTGATATTAAGATATTAAACGAATCGCGATGCATTTGGTGGTGGAATTTATATGAATGTCTCTTTGAGGGGAACTGACTGTCTTTAGAGAGGTTTAGACACTTTTAGACAAGTTTTCTTTTTATCTCGTCGCTGTATAATGCATATTAAAGTAGTGTTTATAAGCGCAGCGCTGCTTTGTTGACAGTGGCTCCATGAGCACTACCTGCATCTTGTTCAGAGCTTCTGCTCTTTAGATGTTTTATGTAGTATAATGTCAAGTCAAGTCACCTTTATTTAAATAGTGCTTTTAACAATACAGATTATAACAAAGCAACTGAACAGCAATACATTAGAAAATAGTGTGTCAATAAAGCAAAAAGACAGTTCATTATTGAATTCAGTGATGTCATCATCCAGCTCAGTTCAGTTTAAATAGTTTCTGTGTAATCAAGTCAACGAAAACGGTGGTAGTGACCCCAATTAAGCAAGCCAGAGGCGACAGCGGCAAGGAACCGAAACTCCATCGGTGACAGAATGGAGGAAAAAACCTTGGGAGAAACCAGGCTCAGTTGGGGGGCCAGTTCTCCTCTGACCAGACGAAACCAGTAGTTCAATTCCAGGCTGCAGCAAAGTCAGATTGTGCAGAAGAATCATCTGTTTCCTGTGGTCTTGTCCTGGTGCTCCTCTGAGACAAGGTCTTTACAGGGGATCTGTATCTAGGGCTCTAGTATCTCGCTGGTCTCCGCTGTCTTTCAGGGATGTAGAGGTCCTTTCTATGTGCTGATCCAGCATCTGGTCTGGATACGTACTGGATCCGGGTGACTGCAGTGACCCTCTGATCTGGACACAGACTGGATCTGGTGGCCACGGTGACCTCGGAATAAGAGAGAAACAGACAAATATTAGCGTAGATGCCATTCTTCTAATGATGTAGCAAGTACATCGGGTGTTATGGGAAGTGTTTCCGGTTCCGGTTTACCTAATTAATGCAGCCTAAAAATCATTTAACGGATTTGGATATTAAAAGCATATTAGTATGTTATGTGTAAGCCAGGTTAAAGAGATGGGTCTTTAATCTAGATTTAAACTGCAAGAGTGTGTCTGCCTCCCGAACAATGTTAGGTAGGTTATTCCAGAGTTTAGGCGCCAAATAGGAAAAGGATCTGCCGCCCGCAGTTGATTTTGATATTCTAGGTATTATCAAATTGCCTGAGTTTTGAGAACGTAGCGGACGTAGAGGATTATAATGTAAAAGGAGCTCATTCAAATACTGAGGTGCTAAACCATTCAGGGCTTTATAAGTAATAAGCAATATTTTAAAATCTATACGATGCTTGATAGGGAGCCAGTGCAGTGTTGACAGGACCGGGCTAATATGGTCATACTTCCTGGTTCTAGTAAGAACTCTTGCTGCTGCATTTTGGACTAGCTGTAGTTTGTTTACTAAGCGTGCAGAACAACCACCCAATAAAGCATTACAATAATCTAACCTTGAGGTCATAAATGCATGGATTAACATTCCTGCATTTGACATTGAGAGCATAGGCCGTAATTTAGATATATTTTTGAGATGGAAAAATGCAGTTTTACAAATGCTAGAAACGTGGCTTTCTAAGGAAAGATTGCGATCAAATAGCACACCTAGGTTCCTAACTGATGACGAAGAATTGAGAGAGCAGCCATCGAGTCTTAGACAGTGTTCTAGATTATTACATGCAGAGTTTTTAGGTCCTATAATTAACACCCTTTGTTTTTTCAGAATTTAGCAGTAAGAAATTACTCGTCATCCAGTTTTCCGACTATGCATTCCATTAGTTTTTGTAATTGGTGTTTCTCCAGGCTTAAAAGGAATATAGAGCTGATTATCATCAGCATAAAAGTGAAAGCTAACACTGTGTTTCCTGATGATATCTCCCAAGGGTAACATGTAAAGCGTGAAGAGTAGCGGCCCTAGTACTGAGCCTTGAGGTACTCCATACTGCATTTGTGATCGATAGGATACATCTTCATTTACTGCAACAAACTGATGGCGGTCAGATAAGTACGATTTAAACCATGCTAATGCACTTCCATTAATGCCAGCAAAATTTATCTAGTCTATTCAAGAGAATGTTGTGGTCAATAGTGTCAAACACAGCGTTAAGATCCAATAGAACTAATAGAGAGATACAACCATGATCAGATGATAAGAGCAGGTCATTTATAACTCTAAGAAGAGAAATCCTCACATATACCATTTTTCTCTAAGAAGGAATATAATTGTGAGGATACCACCTTTTCTAGTATCTTGAACAGAAAAGGGAGATTCGAGATTGGTCTATAATTAACCAGTTCTTTGGGGTCAAGTTGTGGTTTTTTTATGAGAGGCTTAATAACAGCCAGTTTTAAGGTTTTGGGGACATATCCTAATGACAATGAGGAATTAATAATAGTCAGAAGAGGATCTATGACTTCTGGAAGCACCTCTTTTAGGAGCTTAGATGGTATAGGGCAGTGTTGTCAAAAGACCCGGTACATCGGTACCAAGTCGGTACTAAAAAAAAATTTATGTGACGGTACCATGTTTCTTTAAGTACCGGTAGTACCGAGGTCCCTTTCAAACCCGGTTCAGCGCTATGATTTCCGCGCTATGCGTTCTGCGCGTCTCTGTGTAAATTAATGAATGGCAGAGACGTGCGGGTTTGTTTACTACATAGACCGAAGCGCATGACGCTTGCATTAATTTCAGCATCTGAGCTTCAGAGTTCTCTCTCCATCAAGCGATCTGAACTTTTCAGTTCATCTCAATGGACGCACAGCGCACCTGTATTTGATGCTCTGTAAACTCTGTGTGAAGGAGCACGACTCACCGTCGCTTTACTGATAGCGCTGTTTCTCACACATGCAAAGAGAGAGAGAGAGAGAGAGCGAGAGTCTTACCACGCTGAATCGACACGCTATATGTAAACTATTCTTTGTTGTCTTCTCCAGTCAAAATAATGGAGTTCATATAGAATTATTCATATTCATTTTCGAACAAGCAGAAGACATAACGGTTTCTCCGGTAGTGGGCGGAGCTAATGCGCAAATGGCAATTTCATTGGCTGGCGCTGATTTCTTACCGTCCCTGTTTTGATTTCAGCAAATCATTTTGACCGAACGCAGATAACGTGATTAATATTCATGAACCCAGCAGCTCATCAATTCATAGTGCATTGGATATACATTGGTATGATAGTAGAATTAGTAGTAGTATTATCTTTTAATAATAATTAATATGATCTATTACTATTTTTTTACAGAAACCCTCAATGACCAAAAATATCTTAAGCATCACCACCAGTCTTAAGTTCAGTTAAAATGACAAATATGCATTCATTAGGCCTAAAAGTTCATTTTTACATCAAGGCATTGTGCTAGAAATATTACTATTATTTAGTAAAATGTATGTGATGCTGCTACTACTGTTGAAAAAAATTATAATACTTTATTTTTTAGAGAAATAAATCACAATATTTCTTCCATGTTTTAATTTTAATAGAAAATCCCCTTTATTTACCAGAAATAAAATGTGTTTAAATTTCATAAATTAAAAGACAAATTAAATATGGGTGAAACTTGTTTACTGTTTTTCATAATTATATAACTTGTAGAAAAACTTTAAACACAGTTGTAAATAAGTATAAAGAATGGCATTGGTTTTATTTTTAGTGCTAAAAAGTTATTTTTATTTTTAATTAGCATATTTTTGTGTTTTGCTTTGGTACCGAAATTGGTACCGAGAACCGTGGATTTTCACTGGTATCGGTACCGAATACTGAAATTTTGGTTCCGTGACAACACTAGTATAGGGTCTAGCATACATGTTGTTGGTTTAGATGATTTAACAAGTTTATACAATTCTTCCTCTCCTATAGTAGAGAATGAGTGGAACTGTTCCTCAGGGGGTCTATAGTGCACTGTCTGATGTGATACTGTAGCTGACGGCTGAATGGTTGCAATTTTATCTCTAATAGTATCGATTTTAGAAGTAAAGTAGTTCATAAAGTCATTACTGCTGTGGTGTTGGGAAATGTCAACACTTGTTGAGGCTTTATTTTTCGTTAATTTAGCCACTGTATTGAATAAATACCTGGGGTTATGTTTGTTTTCTTCTAAAAGAAAAGAAAAGTAATCGGATCTAGCAGTTTTTAATGCTTTTCTGTAGGATAGGTTACTTTCCCGCCAAGCAATACGAAATAGCTCTAGTTTTGTTTTCCTCCAGCTGTGCTCCATTTTCCAGGTTGCTCTCGTTAGGGTGCGAGTATGCTCATTATACCATGGTGTCAAACTGTTTTCCTTAACCTTCCTTAAGCGTAAAGGAGCAACTTTATTTAAAATGCTAGAAAAGAGAGAGTCCATAGTTTTTGTTACCATAAAGTCTGTATGGTGCCCTGGTGGCCTGTATACAGTAGCCAGTACAAACATAACAGGGGATTTATCATTAACATTTGTTTCTTTGGATAATGTTATATGAAGTACCATTACTTCAAACGAGTTATACTTGAAGCCTGCCCTCTGAGAAATCCTGAAAACGTTGTTATAAATTGAAGCAACACCTCCACCTTTGCCTTTTAGATGCGGCTCATGTTTATAACAGTAATCTTGGGGGGTGGACTCATTTAAAATAATGTAATCATCAGGTTTTAGCCAGGTTTCTGTCAAACAGAGCACATCTAGATTAGGATCAGTGATCATATTATTTACAAAAAGTGTTTTCGTAGAAAGGGATCTGATATTCAATAAGCCAAGCTTTATCATTTGTTTATCCATATTGCTTCTGTTTTTTATTTGTTGAACCTCAATTAAATTGTTAATCTTAACCTGGTTTGGACGTTTTTTGTATTTTCTAGTTCGGGGAACAGACACAGTCTCTATAGTGTGATATCTAGGTGAAAGAGTCTCTATGTGCTGAGAATTAACTGACCTCTGTGACGGGAGGCAGCTAGCAGACGGTCGGTTTAGCCAGTCTGTCTGCTTCCTGACCTGGGCCCCAGTTAGTCAAGTATAAACACTAAGACTATTTGCCATATTTCTAGAGAGAAGAGTGGCACCACCCCAGGAGGGATGAAGACCATCTCTTGTAAACAGGTCAGGTCTGCCCCAAAAGCTCGTCCAATTGTCTATGAAACCTATGTTATTCTGTGGGCACCACTTAGACATCCAGCCATTGAGTGATGACAATCTGCTATGCATCTCATCACTACGGTAAGCAGGGAGGGGACCAGAGCATATTACAGTGTCTGACATCGTGCTTGCAAGTTCACACACCTCTTTAATGTTATTTTTAGTGATCTCCGACTGGCGAAGTCGAACATCATTAGCGCCGGCATGAATAACAATCTTACTGTATTTACGTTTAGCATTAGCCAGCACTTTTAAATTTGCCAAGATGTCAGGCGCTCTGGCTCCCGGTAAACATTTGACTATGGTGGCTGGTGTCTCTATATTCACGTTCCGTACAATAGAATCACCAATAACTAGAGCACTTTCATCAGGTTTCTCAGTGGGTGCATCACTGAGTGGGGAGAACCTGTTTAATGTTTTGATCCGAACAGAAGAGTGGTGTTTTGACCCACGACCGTCACCCAGTTGCCCTGCTGCTGGGGCTCTGTTGCCGGAACGAACAATGTACAGGACTCCCTGAGCTAGATGCATCCAAAGCCGTATCTAGAGCCCTAACATTCTTACTGTCCTCAATTAAAGTTTGGATGCGTGTCTCTAATTCTGAAATCTTCTCTGTCAGCCTAACTATTTCCCTGCATTTATCACATGTGAATCCCTCATCAGCGACAGAGATAGATAAACTGTACATGTGGCAAGAGGTGCAAGTAACAATGATAGGAGAAGCCATTACTCACCGTGCTTGATGAAACTGGAGCGAGAGAGAGAGTAGCGAGAGAGAGGAGAGGAGAAAAGTCAATAGAGATAGGTACGAATGAAAACGCTAATGAGAAGCTAACGAATGCTAACACAATGCAGGAGCACTACACTCATGGATTTAAAATAAAAGTGAGCAATCAAAATTAATCTGATAAGATTAATCGATAATATCAGAAATATGGTGGGAATTAAGTTATATTTTATCACTTTAAACAACAGAGAGTGATAGTAAGATAAAATTCTAGAGAAAAAACAGCTACATGGAGCTATGATCAAAAACAGCAGCAGCAAGTCCAGCAGGAAGCAGAAAAAACACTGTCCAACAGCGACACCCGCAGGTTAAGATCATGTGACACTGAAGATTACTTTCTTTACTGTGCTACTTTATCTATATCTGATTTAGAACGAGCAGAAATCTGTGAGAAATAAAATGACCCAAAGGCAAAAGAACTGATAAAAATGGTTGGAATGAGAAGTAGAGTTGAGTGTCATCAGCATAGCTGTGACACTCAAAGCCATGCTTCTCAATGTCAGATCCTAATGACGTCATGTAGATGGAGAAGAGAAGTGGTCCAAGTACTGAGCCTTGAGGAACCCCAGTAGCAAGTTGTTGTGACTTAGAAATTTCACTCCTCCAAGACACACTGAAGGATCTGTCTGAGAGGTAGGACTTAACCCACAGGAGTGCGGATCCAGAGATGCCTATCTTTCTGAGGGTGGACAGGAGAATCTGGTGATTAACAGTGTCAAAAGCAGCAGACAGGTCCAGTAAGATGAGTACTGAGGATTTTGAAGCTGCTCTTGATAGTCGCAGGGCTTTAGTAACCGAGAGCAGAGCAGTCTCAGTTGAGTTACATCTTCTGAAGCTAGATTGGTTGCTGTCCAGGAGGTTGTTCTGTACAAGGAACATTGAGAGCTGGTTGAATACAGCTTGCTCAAGTGTCTTTGTAATGAATGGAAGAAGGAAGAAGGAATACCGGTCTGTAGTTTTCTAGAAGTGATGGATTTAGAGATGGTTTCTTAAGCAGTGGGCTTATCCGAGCCTGCCTAAATGCTGAGGGAAATGTTCCAGAGTGAAGAGAGTAGTTGATAATGTGAGTAAGTGAAGGTATGACTGAAGAAGAAATAGCTTGAAGGAATTAGTGGGGATTGGATCAAGTGGACAAGTAGTAGGATGATTGGACAGGATAAGTTTGGAAATGTCCATCTCTGAAAGTGGAGAGGAGGAGAGAAAGTGTGCATTAGTCATTGTGAAGTCGACTTTTAAAAAAATCTGAAGTCGTTGAACCCCTAGTTCATATATTTGGAGTAAAGTTTAATTAAAGTGATGCATCAGTCATACAGTGCTCCAGACCGTGCGCCCCATGACGAGACTGATGCCAAAGAAACAAGAATGAGATGTATTCTAACATAACTGGCATTAAACGCAGTTAGTGAGAGCTCGTTTAAAATATTGCACATATATAGGCAGTTTAGATTACTTTTTAAAGTGCAATGAAATACCTTATATCTGCAGACAAAGTACGTCTGTCTGTGGATGGAGACTTCTTCACCGGCTACAGGCTCTAATCCTCATTTGCGCGAGTGTGTGTGTGTGTGTGTGTGTGTGTGTGAAATGCGATGCTGAAGTGAAATAACTGGGCAGTTTGATAGCCGAATTATAATAGGCAGCCTAATAAAAATAATAATAATTAATAATTATTGTAGTTTAATACATTAATAGGACAATGAGCCTAATATTGTCTTGACTGTCAACAGAGACATCTGCTATCATCGATCGTCGATACACAATTCTATCATTTATCGGCACAACCCTAAGTGGTACGACTTGTCTTTAACCAGCCCAAAAGAGCCCATGTTACTCCTCTCTTAATCTCCTTGCACTGGCTACCAGTTGAGGCTTGTATCAAGTTCAAGACATTGATACTTCCATATAGAACAGCCACAGACTCAGCACCCACCTACTTACTCTTACTATTACTAATCTACATCCCCTCCAGAAGTCTGAGATCCACTAGTGAGCGACCATCACAGAGAGGCTCAAAATCACTTTCCAGAACATTCTCCTTCACCATTCCCGGCTGGTGGAATGATCTTCCCATCCCTATCCTGAATGCTGAATCCCGGACAATTGTCAAGCGGCAGCTGAAAACTCACCTCTTTAAAAAAAAAAAAAAATGTATATATATATTAGGGGTGTAACGATACGCGTGTTCGTATTGAACCATTCGGTACGAGGCTTTCGGTTCGGTACGCGGTACGCATTATGGACCGAACGGTTCGTTGGACTAATTAATTATATTTGGAAAATAAAAAAAAAAGTGAAATATAATGATATGCGTTCAACAAGGTAGCCCAATAACCCAAACGACGTAACAGACAACGCCCCTGACACCCCCGAAGAAGAAAAAAACACCAACTTACATGTTTATGTTAGGCTACTCAGTCAAGCGCTCGCTCACTCAGTAATACAGGCTGAAGGCGCGTTGCAAAATGGCCAATGCATTTAACAGGGAATCCAAAGTGCACCCAAACACCAGACCTGTTGGTTATTGGAGGATCTTCTATTTCTGGTCTGTTAAACGCATAAGCCATTTTGCAACGAGCCTTCAACGCGTACTGAGTGAGCGAGCGCCTTACTCTGTAGTGCAGTGATCCTCACTATTTTTTTCACAAGAGCCACATTGGCAGAGCAAAATCAAAAGGCGAGCCACTTTTACGACAACATACTAAGTCACCTTTGCAAATGTGCATTTCTACATATAAATTGGACATCCCACAAAAAAGAAATAACACGGCCAATACATTTTAGTTTAAGAACAGATTTACTTTAATAGTGGGATGAGTGAAAGCTGGCATGCATGTCAAACAAAATGCCCCCAAAAGAAAAAAAATCTCTATGTTTTCAGTGCTGATGCATTCATGTAACATTTAAGGGCACCTAAAAGCTGTCACAACGAACCGGCAAAATTAATGATTATGAATATGTAAAATATAGCAGAAGACATTTAATTTTTTTTTATGTCTGTAGGCTAGAAAGATGCTGACTCGTGATCTTCGCAGTAGTGAATGCGCCTGAGAGAAATGCACATTTCATACGGGAGGGAGAGCAGTCTGTTTTCTTTTGTTTTGAATAGTTTTGTTTAAAAGTAGACATTTCAACCTTTTTATATAGCCTATTTGTCGGGTCTGTGAGGCAAGTAGGCTATACGCTGAGTTTCGGTTCATTCGTGAGACAAACTCCAGGTTCACACCGGCTCCTTTACTTTTTGAACTCCATTATTGAGCCGAGTTTTGCTTGAAAATAGTCTACTGTTGATGACTGTGCAAGACTAATGGATTCAGGGTCAGGCTTGAATGAGCATGCTTCAGACTCGTGGTGTGAGCAGAGCAAAATTGGAGCGGGAAATGCGACGCTCCGTCCACCGTCCTTTTGAAATTGCCGCTCTGCGCTCTGTCCAAGATCCGCCCGCTCGCGCTCCCCGCTCGCTCCCACCTCACATGCTCTGAAGGCAAGTGGCAGTGTGATACTGTAAGCTACTATGCGAGCCGCCAGTTATAGCTTGACGAGTCGCGCAATGAGTAACTGTGCTGTAGTGGAAAACGTAGGTTTTAAGAACATGCTTAATGTAATTGAGCCCCGTTACAATATTCCTTCACGAGCCCATTTCAGACAGACCGTAATTCCTGCTTTGTTCCAAAAAACATAAGCCCTATAGAGAACCAATTGAGTAAAAACACACTCAATATAAAGAGTTGTAGAGTTCCATATAAAAAGTTACATCTTTGTATTTGTTCATAACTACTACAATAATATAACATTCTTTTTTTTTTATAAGGAGCTGTTTTTGTTTTATACAGTATGCTGCTAAGAAAAACACCATAGAAGATGGGTAAAGAATAGCTCCATCATTGTTCAATGTAAAAAAAAAACATACTTTGTTAGTTTTAATAAATAAAACATTTTTATAAAAATCAAGGAAATTTATCTGCTAATTTTTTCTTTTTGCTGTATCTAAAACGTACCGAACCGTGACACCAGTGTATTTTATCGAACCGAACCGTGACTTTTGTGAACCGTTACACCCCTAATATATATATATATATATATATATCAGGGTTTCCATTGTCAGTTAATTGCCGGACATTGGGCGAAAAAAAAAAAAGAAATGTCCAACAAAATTAAATCTCTCTGGTCAAATTGTCAGATTAAAATTGCCTAATAATCCCGCCCCCCTAACACAATCTGAATTTGAGAATAAGCCTAAAATGTATAAAGCAAAAATACACCGAACTTTGGCTATGTTATAAAGGAACAGGCTTGTTTGAAAGTTATTAAACATTATTACATGGCTTGGTTGAATTCCAATGTGGAATGCGGTCTGTTATTTCTTGATGTCAGACTGCTGCGAAGCACTAGCGGTGCCAGGGTTTTGATTGTAGGTGGGCCTCCAGAAAACTGGATGTGCCAGTTAAAATAAGCCAAAAATTAAAAAAATAAATAAATAAAAACGGGTTCCTCTTCATCTCCGTTTCAGCGCTTTTCTGGGCACTAAGGACAGCGACTCAGTAGCCTACCTGAATTTAATGTGTAATTAGCATAGGTAAAAAAAAAAAACCTTAAACAGGATTTTTTTGGTTGCTTTTTTTAATACAATTACAATTTCATTTAATTTATTGTTTAATAAAATTATAGACCTATTATTTTTAGTTTATTAACAGCAACAACAGCTGTAAAGATGATGTTGACGATCGCAATCTCCGTAGTGAACGAGAGAAATGCACATCAGGGATTACATAATCAGAGAGTAGCCTATTTCTTTTCGTTTTAAATTGTTAAAAAGATATTTCAAGCTTTCTTAAGATATATTTCATGTCTGTGAGGCCTACGCTGAGTTTCGTTAAATTAGGTTGAGATGCGCTCCAGTTCACGAGCAATGCAAGTGGCCGCGAGGGCACCTGCATGATTAGGCCTATCGTCTGCTATATTTGCTTCTTATGTATTAAATCCAGGCAATTGGTTGATAAAAAAAATTATTTAAATTAAGATACAATTTATACAAAACGAAATTCACTTCAAAAAAGTCTTTCTACAAAACTTAATTAAGTGGTCAAAATCATGTCTGACCCGCTCCATGTCTCTCGATATTGTGCATCCTATCTTACTCGTGCGGTTCACTTTTCATAATCAACATAAATTAAAAAATATCATTATAATATTTTAACAAATATCTGCATCCGTCTCCCACAGAGATGTAGACTTTGCAGGAGTAATATTTAAATAGTATTTTTTACAGTTTAATATTCACAGACACTAGTATATATTCGGCTACAGTATGGAGCCCTGCGCTTAGACTAACACAGAAGCGAATGAACGCAGCTGCGGGAACCGAATATACTCTGGAGTCGCTAACTTACTACCGGTTCTACAGAGACGCTGGTATCATCACATTTTTAAATTTTCAGCACCGACTTGGTAGTGAAGTGGCAGTACTAGTGGCATCCCTAGTCGCCGTTTTACTGTCTGGTTGGTCCAGTCTGAAATACTGCTAAACAGCGGACATACTGCTAACCACTGATCTGTAATATAGAAGCGGCTTCACTGTCTGTTGGCAGTTTAGAACGCGATGAGCGATCCAGTCATACATAGATCAGTGCTGCTAACGCGTTTTCATTTCTTCTTCGCTGCTCTAAACAGGGGTTGTGGCAACACAGCACAACTTCCTGTGTTTGCAATGCATTCTGAGCAGCGAAGAAGAACCGTGCAGCGGTTAGGCAAAGCTAGCGGTCATAACTAGGTCTTGAAAATGGTATCGGATCGGTATATGGGTTCATGTACTCGCGATGCCGATGCCAGAATTTGTTGTGGTATCGGTGATATTTCCGATACTAGTATCGGAATCGGAACAACTTTAATTACAAGCACTTCCTGTGTCTTTTTGCCTCTTTAAGAAGAATCACTTAATGTATCCCACAATTGTAAGTCTCTTTGCATAAAAGCATTTGCAAAAAGACTAAATGTTAATGTAAAAACCTGTTTTCCATTGATGCACTAAAGTCTGTGAACAGATGTTTAATCAGCCTTTCTACGATGATGAGGTCTCTTAGTTTATGCTGTTTTCAGTTGATGCATGAACAAAACATCACTAAACACGATGCCATCCAGTAATGAGCTTTTTGGAACAAGTAGTGAGTAACTATAACTAATTACTTTTTTAAAGTAACGTTCCCAACAGTGGTCATGACAGATCGCTGAATGGCTTAAAAAAATTATCATCTCTTCCTCTTATTAGTTATAGCACAAACTTACTGAAATGAATCATGACTCATCTAATCGCTCAATCAGCATTTCATCCACAGAAAGATGTCATTAATACAGCTTGTGTATTTTCCTCAGGAATATTCAGTGACCATTAACCTGTTAGTCAGCAAACAAAACAAGTAATTTTAGAGAGGAGCATTTTGATCGAGATATGCACTCTATTACTTAAGTTGGTTTTGTGAAAATATCTATGGTCGTTACAGGAACAGGGCTTGACATTAATGTGAACGGAGTGCATTTGAACGGAGGGTGCATGCGGTGACCAGCAGAAGGTATCCTATGTGTGTTGTTTTTAAGAGATTCTTGTATGTTTTTATGTTTAAGGGTTTATGTTTCTCATGATTAAGTGTGCTTAAACACAAACTATCCATTGAGACCAATGGAGTTGATCATTTTAGTCGCGTTTTGGATATTTTTGGACTTGATTCTCACTTGCTATGGAAGTGTGTTTCCGGCCTCAAGGAATTATTATACCAGGGATCAACTACTGGAACTCGCCGAGTCTACTCAGTGGTCAGTACTCGCTTTCTCATCTTCCCGGTGGCATACTAAAGAGGGAGAATAGTAATTCTACAACTGGAGATAATGCAGGGAAAGTTAAGAAAAGGTGGTGTTCGTCAGCGAAGTGAATGCTTTATTAAACTGTGTGTGTAAATGCATCTTAACACTTCTGTTTCTTCTGCAGGGAAAAATGCGTTTTGTTCATATTGATTTAATTTGATTGGTAACAGCCCTATAGTGTCTCATTAGATGATGTCAAATTATGAATAAAAATGTAATAATTTGATATGAAAGAGGATGTGTGTGTTTAATAAGGCTAGTAAAAAACTGCCCTTGCTTGAAATCAATTGAAATCAGTTTTATAGTCAAGTCACCTTTATTTATATAGCGCTTTAAACAAAATACATTGCGTCAAAGCAACTGAACAACATTCATTAGGAAAACAGTGTGTCAATAATGCAAAATGATAGTTAAAGGCAGTTCATCATTGGATTCAGTTATGTCATCTCTGTTCAGTTAAATAGTGTCTGTGCATTTATTTGCAATCAAGTCAACGATATCGCTGTAGATGAAGTGTCCCCAACTAAGCAAGCCAGAGGCGACAGTGGCAAGGAACCGAAACTCCATCGGTGACAGAATGGAGAAAAAAACCTTGGGAGAAACCAGGCTCAGTTGGGGGCCAGTTCTCCTCTGACCAGACGAAACCAGTAGTTCAATTCCAGGCTGCAGCAAAGTCAGATTGTGCAGAAGAATCATCTGTTTCCTGTGGTCTTGTCCTGGTGCTCCTCTGAGACAAGGTCTTTACAGGGGATCTGTATCTGGGGCTCTAGTTGTCCTGGTCTCCGCTGTCTTTCAGGGATGTAGAGGTCCTTTCTATGTGCTGATCCAGCATCTGGTCTGGATACGTACTGGATCCGGGTGACTGCAGTGACCCTCTGATCTGGATACAGACTGGATCTGGTGGCCACGGTGACCTCGGAATAAGAGAGAAACAGACTAATATTAGCGTAGATGCCATTCTTCTAATGATGTAGCAAGTACATAGGTTGTTATGGGAAGTGTTTCCGGTTCTGGTTTACCTAATTAATGCAGCCTAAAAATCCTTTAACGGATTTGGATAATAAAAGCATATTAGTATGTTATGTGTATGCCAGGTTAAAGAGATGGGTCTTTAATCTAGATTTAAACTGCAAGAGTGTGTCTGCCTCCCGAACAATGTTAGGTAGGTTATTCCAGAGTTTAGGAGCCAAACAGGAAAAGGATCTGCCGCCCGCAGTTGATTTTGATATTCTAGGTATTATCAAATTGCCTGAGTTTTGAGAACGTAGCGGACGTAGAGGATTATAATGTAAAAGGAGCTCATTCAAATACTGAGGTGCTAAACCATTCAGGGCTTTATAAGTAATAAGCAATATTTTAAAATCTATGCGATGCTTGATAAGGAGCCAGTGCAGTGTTGACAGGACCGGGCTAATATGGTCATACTTCCTGGTTCTAGTAAGAACTCTTGCTGCTGCATTTTGGACTAGCTGTAGTTTGTTTACTAAGCGTGCAGAACAACCACCCAATAAAGCATTACAATTATCTAACCTTGAGGTCATAAATGCATGGATTAACATTTCTGCATTTGACATTGAGAGCATAGGCCGTAATTTAGATATATTTTTGAGATGGAAAAATGTAGTTTTACAAATGCTAGAAACGTGGCTTTCTAAGGAAAGATTGCGATCAAATAGCACACCTAGGTTCCTAACTGATGACGAAGAATTGACAGAGCAGCCATCAAGTCTTAGACAGTGTTCAAGGTTATTACAAGCAGAGTTTTTAGGTCCTATAATTAACACCTCTGTTTTTTTGGAATTTAGCAGTAAGAAATTACTCGTCATCCAGTTTTTTATATCGACTATGCAATCCATTAGTTTTTCAAATTGGTGTGTTTCACCGGGCTGCGAAGAAATATAGAGCTGAGTATCATCAGCATAACAGTGAAAGCTAACACCATGTTTCCTGATGATATCTCCCAAGGGTAACATATAAAGCGTGAAGAGTAGCGGCCCTAGTACTGAGCCTTGAGGTACTCCATACTGCACTTGTGATCGATATGATACATCTTCATTCACTGCTACGAACTGATGGCGGTCATATAAGTACGATTTAAACCATGCTAATGCACTTCCACTGATGCCAACAAAGTGTTCAAGTCCATGCAAAAGAATGTTGTGGTCAATTGTGTCAAACGCAGCACTAAGATCCAATAAAACTAATAGAGAGATACACCCACGATCAGATGATGAGAGCAGATCATTTGTAACTCTAAGGAGAGCAGTCTCAGTACTATGATACGGTCTAAATCCTGACTGGAAATCCTCACATATACCATTTTTCTCTAAGAAGGAATATAATTGTGTGGATACCACCTTTTCTAGTATCTTGAACAGAAAAGGGAGATTCGAGATTGGTCTATAATTAACTAGTTCTTTGGGGTCAAGCTGTGGTTTTTTTATGAGAGGCTTAATAACAGCCAGTTTTAAGGTTTTGGAGACATATCCTAATGACAATGAGGAATTAATAATAGTCAGAAGAGGATCTATGACTTCTGGAAGCACCTCTTTCAGGAGCTTAGATGGTATAGGGTCTAACAAACATGTTGTTGGTTTAGATGATTTAACAAGTTTATACAATTCTTCCTCTCCTATGGTAGAGAATGAGTGGAACTGTTCCTCAGGGGGTCTATAGTGCACTGTCTGATGTGATACTGTAGCTGACGGCTGAATGGTTGCAATTTTATCTCTAATAGTATCAATTTTAGAAGTAAAGTAGTTCATAAAGTCATTACTGCTGTGGTGTTGGGAAATGTCAACACTTGTTGAGGCTTTATTTTTCGTTAATTTAGCCACTGTATTGAATAAATACCTGAGGTTATGTTTGTTTTCTTCTAAAAGAGAAGAAAAGTAATCGGATCTAGCAGTTTTTAATGCTTTTCTGTAGGATATGTTACTCTCCTGCCAAGCAATACGAAATAGCTCTAGTTTTGTTTTCCTCCAGCTGCGCTCCATTTTTCGGGCTGCTCTCTTTAGGGTGCGAGTATGCTCATTATACCATGATGTCAAACTGTTTTCCTTAACCTTCCTTAAGCGTAAAGGAGCAACTGTATTTAAAGTGCTAGAAAAGAGAGAGTCCATAGTTTCTGTTACATCATCAAGTTGTTCTGAGGTTTTGGATATGCTAAGGAATTTGGATACATCAGGAAGATAACTTAAAAAGCAGTCTTTTGTGTTAGAAGTGATGGTTCTTCCATACTTGTAACAAGAAGTAGAATTTACAATTTTGGCTATATGAATTTTGCACAGAACTAAATAATGATCTGAGATATCTTCACTTGGCTGAATAATTTCAACACCATCAACATCAATTCCATGTGACAGTATTAAATCTAGAGTATGATTTCGACAATGAGTATGAGTATATTGTGCAGTATCTTCAGTCATATAAAATTTCCAACAACAAAATTGTGGTCAGGCAAAACTCTGAGTGGCTAGTCATTTTGGAAAACCACTAGCTACAGTAGCTTCTGAGCAAAACAGTTTATGTAAAGCCTTGTATACAACCTACAGATACATATACAGCTATTAAATACAAAGAGCGGAAAGCAAACTAAAAGATAATTGCATCATTTGTTCTGTATCCTCCACAAAGGATCTTTGGTCTGTGGGCAGTGAAGGCTGGCTGAGCTAACACTAGTGTGTGTTCTCTCTGTCTCTCAGCGTCTGGCGCGCGTGGGAATCATCGTCACCACCAGCGAGTCTGTTCTGCTGCAGCTCGTGGCTGATAAAGAGCACCCAAAGTTCAAAGAGATCCAGAACATCATTAAAGCCAGCGCTCCAGAGTCAGGCCTGCTCTCCAAGGTCTGATCGGCCCAGTCTTTCCTCAGCACACACACACACACACACACACACAGACTGGAACACACCACAGAAACCCACCGGGAAACCCACTGACATGCCCACCAGCACATGTGTTAGTACTGAAAGTGCTTCATTTACAGTCATATATAGTTCAGTGAGCAGATGATCCATGTGTCATTACTGAATCATGTCTTTCCAGATGAGCAAAAGATTTGAAATAAGGTCAAATGTTTGTTGCTGCAAACACGCTCTGAATGTATCGTGTATAGAGTCGGTACAGCTTGAGGATGTCATTAGAAGTTTCTTCTCTAGCTGTAGTTTGTATGTTTTGTTTGAGATATTTGGGCCCGTGGGTGACTGATCCACATCCTCCATGACTTTGTAAGGCATTAGTTTAGAGTGCTCGGTTCTTGAGTTCTTCTGCACTCTGTATTTTAAACGTGTATGGTATGAACATCAAACTACCTCTCATCTACACGTGCTGATTCCTGGTTACAGCTTGGCCAAGTGACTGAAATCAATAGAACTGTCAAATATTCTTATGTCTCAAGAGCAACACCTTTACCAGAAGTCATTTTTAAGAGTGAGAGCATCAGATTTACAAACAGTTCTACATATTTCCCTGAGAGTGACATGTTTGTGTAGACCGTGGACATGTTAACCCCACTGTTTGATTTGATTTGATTTGGTTTAATGTATTGCTCAGACCCAACAGACTGCACTAGCTCTGCAGGAGGAAGAGAGGTCTCCTCAATTGTCATTTAAAGTTTGATTTATTGATGTTTCTTTTGTGTGTAAGTGTGTATTTATGTTGAAATCAGCCTCCATTTTGTTGTGTATATGTGTATTGGCACAGATACAATTTCTTTATTTCTTTTTTTGTGTCAAAGTAATTTTGTGCACTGCTGAGCACAAACCTGTTTTTGTATCTGCTCTATATTGATCTGATACAAATAAATGTCTATTAAAGTCCAAAAACAATTTGATTGTATAATTAACTGCATATGGCCATTTGATTCACGGACAGTTTCAGGGGATTTTTTTGTATAGTAGTTTCAGTGTTACTGGAGTCGGTGGTGAGAAACTAAATTAGCTTATAGTGCTACCTTATAGCTGATTTACACAAAATAAAAGTACTTTATTTAAAAGATACCTATATCACCTCCACCTCTACATCGCCACCGTTGTGAGATGGATGTGTGTGCAGCTGAGGTGCTGGGGAAGATTGGGATTTCTACAAGGTTTATGTCTTCCATGCAGGGGCCGTTTCAATCAGGACTTACCCTGAGATGGGTTTGAGAACAGCTGAACTGAGTTAATTCAGTCCATCTACTCTGAGCAGGTTGACTCTTTGAGAAGTCATGATCAGTGGAGCTCCGAAATTATGATTCCCCATCGCAACCGCTCCCTCCAATAAGATGTCCACATACTTCAGAGTCATTGTGTTAATTTAATCATTAATCGCTGTTATATTATTAGAGGTGAATAATGTTAATTATTTAACTAATATTCATTTTCATGGTATCCCACAGCAAAAAAAAAAAAACCTAGCAGCATCTAGAAATAAGAGGTATAAAAACAATTCAAAGTAAAGTTTTAAGCATAAAAGGTTCATGGGTGTAGGCATGACATTAAAAACATTTGACATTTAATATAATTCAATGTCTTATTTCAGTGCAGGGCATGTTTAGTTTAGTCCACAGTCTAATGCTCCTTTCACGTAATGTAGGTTAATTAGATGTTCCCTAATCCATTCTGTTACATTTGTTAATTAGAGCAATGAAATGAACACCTGACTTGTACTCAGTGGACGGGAAGAAGAACCAGCACTTCTGACAGATGAAGAGGAGATGGACAAGAAGAATTAGAAAATAATATCTGTTGATTTTGTATTTGTAGAAAATAAAGATGACCAAATAAATAGTTAATAATTGAACAGCTGTGGTATATATCTGGTACTACCCCTCCATCTGACATCCATACAGTAATCTGATTCATTTTCAGAAGGTGTGATGATGGGAATACAGGTCCTTCTCAAAAAATCAGCATATTGTGATAAAGTTCATTATTTTCCATAATGTAATAATAAAAATTAAACGTTCATATATTTTAGATTCATTGCACACCAACTGAACTATTTCAGGTCTTTTATTGTTTTAATACTGATGATTTTGGCATACAGCTCATGAAAACCAAAATTCCTATCTCAAAAAATTAGCATATCATGAAAAGGTTCTCTAAACGAGCTATTAACCTAATCATCTGAATCAACTAATTAACTCTAAACACCTGCAAAAGATTCCTGAGGCTTTTAAAAACTCCCAGCCTGGTTCATTACTCAAAACCGCAATCATGGGTAAGACTGCTGACCAGAAGGCCATCATTGACACCCTCAAGCAAGAGGGTAAGACACAGAAAGACATTTCTAAACGAACAGGCTGTTCCCAGAGTGCTGTATCAAGGCACCTCAGTGGGAAGTCTGTGGGAAGGAAAAAGTGTGGCAAAAAACGCTGCACAACGAGAAGAGGTGACCGGACCCTGAGGAAGATTGTGGAGATGGACCGATTCCAGACCTTGGGGGACCTGCGGAAGCAGTGGACTGAGTCTGGAGTAGAAACATCCAGAGCCACCGTGCACAGGCGTGTGCAGGAAATGGGCTACAGGTGCCGCATTCCCCAGGTCAAGCCACTTTTGAACCAGAAACAGAGGCAGAAGCACCTGACCTGGGCTACAGAGAAGCAGCACTGGACTTTTGGACAAATTTTGCATGTCATTCGGAAATCAAGGTGCCAGAGTCTGGAGGAAGACTGGGGAGAAGGAAATGCCAAAATACCTGAAGTCCTGTGTCAAGTATCCACAGTCAGTGATGGTCTGGGTTGCCATGTCCGCTGCTGGTGTTGGTCCACTGTGTTTTATCAAGGGCAGGGTCAATGCAGCTAGCTATCAGGAGATTTTGGAGCACTTCATGCTTCCATCTGCTGAAAAGCTTTATGGAGATGAAGATTTCGTTTTTCAGCACGACCTGGCACCTGCTCATAGTGCCAAAACCACTGGTAAATGGTTTACTGACCATGGTATTACTGTGCTCAATTGGCCTGCCAACTCTCCTGACCTGAACCCCATAGAGAATCTGTGGGGGTATTGTGAAGAGAAAGTTGAGAGACGCAAGACCCAACACTCTGGATGAGCTTAAGGCCGCTATCGAAGCATCCTGGGCCTCCATAACACCTCAGCAGTGCCACAGGCTGATTGCCTCCATGCCACGCCGCATTGAAGCAGTCATTTCTGCAAAAAGATTCCCCACCAAGTATTGAGTGCATAACTGAACATAATTATTTGAAGGTTGACTTTTTTTTTTTATCATATTTTTAAATCATCAGTATTAAAACAATAAAAGACCTGAAATATTTCAGTTGATGTGCAATGAATCTAAAATATATGAAAGTTTAATTTTTATCATTATATTATGGAAAATAATGAACTTTATCACAATATGCTAATTTTTTGAGAAGGACCTGTATGTGTCAATGATGTATCCAGCCACACTGGAAATACTGAAGGAAATTCTAATTTCTTCGTTTACTTCCAGAGGTCACAGCACGATGTTATCTAGTGAATGTCATTTATCAGATTAGCCTAATTTCTACACCACTGACCTCGAGTCCAGTGAAACTCCTCTTTGACAAAAATGAGTGTGAGAGCAATGCACACTCTTCCTTATCAGTCTGCATACAACAGCTTTACTAATCTGCTCTGCATCTCTGATATTTTAATGAAAACTACCATGTAAAATGGTACAGCTCAAATACATATGCATGTATGGATATGGTCAAATAAACAATAAAATAACTCCCTATGAAGCTATGCAGCCTCTTTTTCTACAGGATCCTGTATAAAAGGAGATGCTGGTTTTGTCACTTTGACCGTGTCTGAACAACATTTGGTTATATATAATAATATATTTACAGGTCTACATAACATTTTATTAAATTTAATTTAATTAACAAAAATGTGGGTAATGTATGTGAATATACGCAGCACAAGGATCTTTAAAAATATTTTTATCTTAAAATATCTTAAAAAAAACTTGTAGCACTTTGAATCCTTTAAAGGTCCCGTTTTGCATGCTTTTTTGAAGCTTTGATTGTGTTTACAGTGTGCAATATAACATGTGTTCATGTTTCGCGTGTAAAAACACAGTATTTTTCACACAATTCACCTATCTGTATACCGCTGTTTTCACTGTCACAGAAACGGGCTGATGACTTCCTTGTTCTATAAAGTCCCTCCTTCAGAAATACGTGACGAGTTCTGATTGGGCCAGCGGTTCCTGTGTTGTGATTCGACAGCAGCTGAGCGCACACTGACTTCCTGGTAACGTGATTGGGCTAGTTTTGAGAAGCAAGTGGGCAGGAGCATGTGCTGGAGATGTACTTATAATCACAGGAGCGTTTTTACTGACGAGATGCGCATGAAAGCCCTAACATCTAGTTAACAAAGCTAAACAGCGTTGCCCTTTGTGTAATAAAATACAGAAACTGTTAAACGCACCAACTTAAATAATAAAATACACTTACCGTCTGTGGTCCATAAACAACGCCTTCTCCAGACAAAGAGGGAACTGCTTCATCTTTCAGGAATAATCTTTGTGTGAATCCGGCATTAAACTGATTGAGATTGAGGAAGCTGTCCTCAGCTAAATGTGCTGCACATAGTTTTACATGTGGATTATAATTTTCGGGAACTGAGTTAAACATAAATTGTAACCATTAATCTCCAAGTACAGTGTCCCTGGGAAGCCCAAACAGAGATGATTGGACGCCGAGATGAAAATAACAGCGTTTCGACGACATGGAGACAAACACAAACGCAACTCTTCCTCTTCTCCGTCGGAGCGCAACAAGACCACGCCCCCTTTTTGTGTATTCATGTGGGCGGAGCTTAGTCAAAAAACTGTTTTAGTGACGTCATTACTGCAGGAACTAGAGGGATGTAGTCCAAACGGGTCATTCGATGTAGGCGAATTCTGTTAAATAAAATATCTCGCTTGGCATTGAACTTTGAGCTTTAGAATTTTACAGATATTATTTATACTCTAACAACAACATTACACACTAACTAAAGTTTAAAACATGGGATCACGATCACGATGGTCTAGACCTTGTGCATTAATGCTTTAAAGTTCTGATTTATTGGTCAGATCCCCCCAAAGTGTTATTAGTCAAAAACTTGCAAACAGGAGTGTTGCAGCTGCCTCTTTGCTCAGTATAACAACCAGATAATATTACTTCAACTTATGATTGGCAAAAGTAACATGGCTTTTCCTGAAAGCACACACTCACACACAAAGCCCACAGTGACATTAGAAAACACACAAAAATCAGTTATGTTTAAAACTATTGATTCTACTACTTATTTATATTGCATATTACACGTTCATATTAATTTAAAATAAAAGCTTAATAATTACTATTAAATTAAGCTAGAGTGTGTAAAGGATTAAGGGAATAATACTTATATAAATAATATAATTATATATAAAAAATCATCTCTAAAACTCAGGAGATGTGATGTATATATATTACCAGTAGGTGGTGCCCTGTCTTCAAGTATCCTGTGGAATCAGAGAACAGAAGAATATCACTGTGACAGTGCCTGATAAGGGACATGTTTTACCACTCTGTATAAAGCAGTATATTGGTGTATCAGAGTTATCATAGGTTTGACATGTTTCCTTGTCCATTTTCCTTTTAAATGTATGTTTGTCTTTATAAACCGAGACTCTCCTGACATACAAGCGATCACATGACAGATAGCAGAAAGTAGCCTCTCCATAAGAAGGAGAAGTGTGGCCTAAGAAAGGGCCCCCCCCCCCCAGGAAGAAGGTCGCTATTGGTTCATTGCCTGTGTTGAGAAGAAACAACCTCAACCAGGGGGGTATTGCACAAAAGCAAGATCAGGGATTAAGCTGGGATTTTCCAGTTATCCTGGCTGAATTTAGCCCTGACTCGGTTGCATGAAGGCAGGCTAAATTAATCTACATTAAGTTACTATGGAGATTTACACTTTGCAGCTAGCATGCTCCGGAGCAGGCTAAGATTAATTCTAGTGATTTGTCGGCTAGTTCCTCCCTAAATCCTACTAGATATTAATGTGTTTTAGTCACTTCATGGTCCTGCATTAAAATACTAGATATACTGTCATTCATCTAAGCATGTGTACTGTTATTTTAGTTATAATTGAAAACTGCTGTTCATTTCACTGTTAGAGGTTTGATGAATATATATATATATATATATATATATATATATATATATATATATATATTATTCGAGATTTAAAGGGTTTATTGTCATACACCCAGTGAGGTTTACTTTGCCAATTATTACTTTGCTGTCCACAATGAATGCCAACACAGTGCAAAAGAACTGTACTATACAATACTTTGTATAGCTTTCTTTTGTGAACACTTTTTAGTTAGCATAGCAGAATTTTTTCAATAATATACATTTACACATTGTACAGTCACACAGTCAACATAACAATATATATATATATGGATTTCAATATTTTCCATGTGCAGTAGTATGGCAATAATGTACCTTTATTTAAGTCCAGGGCCAGCTCCTCTGCTGTGGTGAAGTCTTGGGTTGGAGGGCCATCAACCGTATCAGATATATGACTTTTTTTTTATTGCTAAAATCAGCACAGACAATGAAATGTCATCAAACATGTCACCTATGTTCTCGGCAAACATGTCGCTTACCAGTCTGCAAAATATTCTTGTATTTAATCTTGACTTGCTGCCAAGTCCTTTTTTGGCCAGACATGTTTGTTCTTTAAGAGGAATAGATAGATACAAATGATAAAATAGATTAGATGGATAAAATAGAGCAAATTATCTGATTATAGGTTACATCAAATCAATTAGAAACAAAACCTACATACAAATACATAAGAGTAAAAAGATTAAACAGATTATAGACATAAAAGAAACTAAATCGATCAAATAGATGCACATAGTGTTTGCAATTATTCTTTTCGAATTTCATTTTGAAAATGATAAGAAACTCCTTGGATTGTAATTATGAGGGTTTTAGTGGAGCACTGGTTATTTGGACTACTTACGCATTCAATCGTTCCACTATTGTTTGCCAGGCATTCTCTCTTTGCTTTATTACAGCAGCTGTATTGCCTTTTTTAAATATTATATGTTTCACTTCTTCATACTTTTCCATAAGAAGCTGTTGCTCATTAGGTGAAAAGAATGCCACACGGGTTTTGTCCATTTTGCATCGGTGATTCTGTGATCGATTTTGTGATCTTTTTAAGAATGTCGTGAATGTGCATTTATCCAAACTCTATAAAGCTGGCTTGAAATAGCTGCGCGTTCTCATCCTGGCTCAGCAAAAGTGCAACGGATTAGTCAAGTCAAGTCACCTTTATTTATATAGCGCTTTAAACAAAATACATTGCGTCAAAGCAACTGAACAACATTCATTAGGAAAAAACAGTGTGTCAATAATGCAAAATGATAGTTAAAGGCAGTTCATCATTGAATTCAGTTATGTCATCTCTGTTCAGTTAAATAAATATTAAATATCAAACAGAGCAGAGAATTGACAGAGCAGCCATCAAGTCTTAGACAGTGTTCTAGGTTATTACAAGCAGAGTTTTTAGGTCCTATAATTAACACCTCTGTTTTTTCAGAATATAGCAGTAAGAAGTTACTCGTCATCCAGTTTTTTATATCGACTATGCAATCCATTAGTTTTTCAAATTGGTGTGTTTCACCGGGCCGTGAAGAAATATAGAGCTGAGTATCATCAGCATAACAGTGAAAGCTAACACCATATTTCCTGATGATATCTCCCAAGCGTAACATATAAAGCGTGAAGAGTAGCGGCCCTAGTACTGAGCCTTGAGGTACTCCATACTGCACTTGTGATCGATATGATACATCTTCATTCACTGTTACAAACTGATGGCGGTTATATAAGTACGATTTAACTGAAAGTGAAAAAAGTGAAAGTGACGTGACATTCAGCCAAGTATGGTGACCCATACTCAGAATTTGTGCTCTGCATTTAACCCATCCGAAGTGCACACACACAGAGCAGTGATAACACACACACACACACTGTGAACACACACCCGGAGCAGTGGGCAGCCATTTTTGCTGCGGCGCCCGGGGAGCAGTTGGGGGGTCGATGCCTTGCTCAAGGGCACCTAAGTCGTGGTATTGAAGGTGGAGAGAGAACTGTACATGCACTCCCCCCACCCACAATTCCTGCCTCACAACCTTTCGATTGCCAGTCCGACTCTCTAACCATTAGGCCACGACTTTCCCTTAAACCATGCTAATGGAGATTCGAGATTGGTCTATAATTAACTAGTTCTTTGGGGTCAAGTTGTGTTTTTTTGATGAGAGGCTTAATAACAGGCAATTTGAAGGTTTTGGGGACATATCCTAATGACAATGAGGAATTAATAATAGTCAGAAGAGGATCTATGACTTCTGGAAGCACCTCTTTTAGGAGCTTAGATGGTATAGGGTCTAACATACATGTTGTTGGTTTAGATGATTTAACAAGTTTATACAATTGTTCCTCTCCTATAGTAGAGAATGAGTGGAACTGTTCCTCAGGGGGTCTATAGTGCACTGTCTGATGTGATACTGTAGCTGACGGCTGAATGGTTGCAATTTTATCTCTAATAGTATCGATTTTAGAAGTAAAGTAGTTCATAAAGTCATTACTGCTGTGATGTTGGGAAATGTCAACACTTGTTGAGGCTTTATTTTTCGTTAATTTAGCCACTGTATTGAATAAATACCTGGGGTTATGTTTGTTTTCTTCTAAAAGAGAAGAAAAGTAATCGGATCTAGCAGTTTTTAATGCTTTTCTGTAGGATAGGTTACTTTCCCGCCAAGCAATACGAAATACCTCTAGTTTTGTTTTCCTCCAGCTGCGCTCCATTTTTCGGGCTGCTCTCTTTGGGGTGCGAGTATGCTCATTATACCATGGTGTCAAACTGTTTTCCTTAACCTTCCTTAAGCGTAAAGGAGCAACTTTATTTAAAGTGCTAGAAAAGAGAGAGTCCATAGTTTCTGTTACATCATCAAGTTGTTCTGAGGTTTTGGATATGCTAAGGAATTTGGAAACATCATGAAGATAACTTAAAAAGCAGTCTTTTGTGGTAGAAGTGATGGTTCTTCCATACTTGTCTTCTTCTTGTTCGTCCATCACAGTGGATGATGACCATGGGACATTTTATCATTTTGTTGAGTTTTGATGAGTGCGCAGATGGCTGAAGAGGCCAATCCGAGCCCGGAATTCCCTGTGGCACACTGGACAGGTCAGGGAGGATGTAGAGCTCTGAGGTACAGCCACATGTCCTTCCTTGGTAGATTTGCGCTGCTGCCTCTTCAAGATAGCACAGGAGCTTCTCCTGTTCTCACAGAGGACTGCACCATCCTGGACTTTTCTTCTCCAGGCAGGTCGGTCCTGTGCTAGGGATTCCCAGCTTTTCAGGTCGAGTCCAAAGCTCTTCAAGGAAGCTTTAAGGGTGTCCTTGTAGCGCTTTTTGGGGCCACCTTGTGCTCGCTTGCCATTTTTCAGCTCGCCAAAAAAGACTTGTTTTGGAAGTCTCACGTAGGGCATTCTGGTCACGTGGCCAGTCCATCTAAGCTGTTCCTTCGCAAGCATGGTGTAGATGCTGGGGATATTTGCCTTGCTGAGGACTTCCGTGTCAGGGATTCTGTCTTGCCACTTGATCCTCAGCAGTTTTCTCAGACAGCTCAGGTGGATATGATTAAATTTTTTGGCATGGCACTGGTAGACTGTCCAGGCTTCGAACCCATACAGAAGAGTTGGTAAGACAACAGCCCGGTAGACCTTCAGTTTTGTCTCCTGCTTGATGCCAGTCATTTCCCATACCGAGTCACGTAGACGTCCAAAGGCTGCGCTGGTCTTGACAATCCTGATGTTAACTTCATCATCTATGTGCACAGCACGAGACAGTGTACTACCAAGATAAGTAAAAACTTTTCAACGGCTGAAAGCTTTTGCCCATTCACAAAGATGGTTGGCTCAGTGTAGGGTTTCCCAGGAGCAGGTTGGTATAGGACTTCAGTCTTCTTTGTGCTGATTGTTAGGACGAAGTTGTTGCAAGCTGAGGAGAGGTGGTCCATACTGTCCTGTAGATCTTTATTTGAGCCAGCAACCAGAGCACAGTCATCAGCAAACAAAAGTTCTCGAACAGTGACTTCCTCCACTGTGTTTTGGCTTGCATCCTGCGCAGATTGAATAGCCCACCGTCAAAACGGTAGATGAAGTTAATCCCAGTGTTGTAATTCTGGAATGAGTGTTGCAGCATGGCAGAGAAAACCATGCTAAAGAGCATTGGCGCTAAAACGCAGCCTTGCTTCACCCGTTTGTGATTGGGAACGGATCAGAGAGTTCTTGCTGGTCTCTGACGCTGGCCATCATGCCATCATGGAGATTGCGCACAATGCTAATGAAATTGTCTGGACACCCATACTTAGCCATGATTTTCCATAGGCCCTCCCGGCTGACTGTGTCGAATGCTTTTGTTAGATCAATGAAAGCCATATATAGATCAACATTTTGTTCTTGGTATTTCTCCTGTAACTGCCGAGCAGTAAATACCATGTCAGTGGTTCCGCGGTCTTTTCTGAAACCACACTGACTCTCAGGTAGCAGACCCTGGTCTAGATGGACAATTAGGCGGTTCAGAAGAATTCTTGCGAAGATTTTGCCAGCGACTGATAGTATGGAGATTCCTCTATGGTTGTCGCAGTCCTGCCGTTTGCCTTTCCTTTTATACAGATTGATTATAGTAGTATCCTTGAACTCCTTGGGAACGGCTTCTAATTTCCACATAGCCTGGAAAAGGTCGGTCAGTTTCTCAACTAAGCGAGGCCCTCCAGCCTTGTAGATTTCTGCTGGAATGGCATCGGACCCTGGAGCTTTGCCTGATGAGAGAAGTGTTATGGTTATGGTTATGGCGCTATATAAATAAAGGTGACTTGACTTGACTTGACTTATGGCTTTGCTGATTTCCTCAATGGATGGTAGAACAGCCAAGGACTGGTTTATTTCAACTTGAGGCAATCTCGCAATTGCCTCCTCATTTATGCATGATGGCCGATTGAGGACCGCGATGTAGTGTTTGACCGACCTTTCAAGTATTTTGTCCTTCTCCGTAAGGAGTGTTGTTCCATCTAAGTTCAGAAGAGCTGAAGTTCCTGAGTGTTGCGGACCATAGACCTGCTTGAGTGCATTATAGAGGCACTTGGTGTTGTTACTGTCAGCGTAGGATTGAATTACCACAGCTTTTGCGCACAGCCAGGCATCTTGCATGACTCTGAGTCTCTGCTGAACAATCCTGCGAATGTTGAGGAAGGCAACTTTCTTTAACCCTCTGGAGTCCATTAACACTGATTTTCTCCTGATAACCCCGAAAAGAACTTAAATTACACTTTCAGTTTTAATCGTACAGATAAGAGCAATACATCAATCGAATCTTTAAAGGGTCTACTTTTTTTTGGATACAGACATAATAACAACAGAACTTTGTGCACTTATAAAATAAAGATAACAAACAAGGTGTGCTGTCTGCAGCCTTTGTCTGCGCTGATCTTCATTTACAAACACGTCATTAAAATGAACTGTAACTCCGTGAATACTCAACGAAGAGACATGAGAGATATATCTATAGAAAGCTTGACATGTCTACTGCCGCCGAAAACAGATATTCTGTGATAAACAGAGATGTATAGTAACGAAGTAGAACTACTTCACTACTGTACTTAAGTACTAAAAGGCGGTATCTGTACTTTACTAGAGTATAATTATTTTCTCCTACTTCCACTTTTACTTCAGTACATATTTTCGATGAGTTTAATACTTTTACTCCGATATTTTTTTATGTGCTGCATCGTTACTCGTTACAATTATAAAAATGTTACGAATCATTCCATTACAAACAGAACTGTAGATGGCAGGTTTGATGAAGCTGGCACATCATTGAGCGAATCAAGCGATTGAGAAGACTGCGTGTGCTGACCGAACTGCCCGGTTTTCGGATCACCAGTAGTTCTTTCTGACAGTTCGATTCAATAAACCGGTTGAAGAAAACGGTTCACCGGTTCTTTTGCGCTCTACGTAATGGCGTCATTGGCAATGATTGCAAGCCTTCGGTTTACCTGGGCTCATAACACTAGCACAGAATCAGTTCAGAATCAATCACCAAAAGAATCAGTTTGGTTCAGACGCTCTGTGTGTCGGTCTGCTTCACACTGAATCACACATGCGCAGTATCATCAGCTCCTCGGTTCTCGAATCGGACACGTCTGACAGAAACGGTTCTTGACTCGTGAACGAGTCAGTCTTTTGTTCATTATCTGGCTCGGCTCGGTGTTCATCTTCAGTTCTCTCTTCACAGCAGTTCAGTCAGTGTACTGTTTGAGTAAATGAATTACTCCGGGATATTGGTTTGTTTGAACTCAGAGCGAGTGTCAGACACATTAAACAAGTTAACAGCTTAAGTCATTTGTGGATTAATGCGTATTAGAGATGCGAACCGTTTAAAACGATTCAGTTCGATTTGGTGAACTGGTTCAAAAAGATCCGTTTACATCGAATGAGTCGTTCGCGAACCGGATATCACAAACTGCTTTAATTTGAACTCTCTCTCACAACAGACACGGAAGAGAAGACAATGCTGAATAAAGTCATAGTTTTTGCTATTTTTGGACCAAAATGTATTTTCGATGCTTCAAAATATTCTAACTGACCCTCTGATGTCACATGGACTACTTTGATGATGTTTTTCTTACCTTTCTGGACATGGACAGTAGACCGTACACACAGCTTCAATGGAGGGACTGAGAGCTCTCGGACTAAATCTAAAATATCTTAAACTGTGTTCAGAAGATAAACGGAGGTCTTACGGGTTTGGAACGACATGAGGGTGAGTTATTAATTACATAATTTTGCAAATTGGGCGAAGTAACCCTTAATCTGTTTTTTGTTTACAAACTTTTGACTACTTTCTTTAATAACTACATAACACAATACTTGTACTTTTACTTTCAGTACTTGAGTAGTAAATTTTCAAATAGACTACTTGCAATACTTAAGTACAAAAAATGTTGAATACTTTAGTACTTCTACTTAAGTGTGGTGCTTAAAGAGCACTTCAACTTCTACTCAAGTCATTTTTTTGATAGAGCACTTGTACTTTTACTCAAGTCTGGGTCTCTAGTACTTTATACATCTCTGGTGATAAAGTAATCATTATGAAAATAACGCAATGTCTGTTTTTCATGTCTCCCTTCATTATATCTAATGTGACCACGCCCCCGCGCTGAACGCGCTATTCAGATTCAAACTGAAGCGCGCGGCTTGAATACGCCCATAACAGAAGAAAACGCAGCCAGACTGTTCTTCAAGTTTTTATTTTACTGTTTGCTTCGCGATGAGAGGAATAAGACATAATTCACCCCAAAAAGATGTGATGTGGTTGAGGATTTGAGAAATGGATTTCCTCAGAAAAAAAGAATGAAGTCCTCTATTCAGCAGAGATCATAAACATGAGTAAGTCTCTTTTTATTTAATTATATACTTGTACTAGTTTTTACATAACGTGTAAACATTTTACTAGTTAGACTTTTTCCAAACTATAATTCCTGACTAAATGTATAATTAAGTGAAATATTATGAAGTTTCAATAACAATATACAATACTATACCATTCCAAAGCTTGATGTAAATAATATAAATGTAACAGTAACAAATGTAACAAACAATGCTGTTCTTTTAATTTATTCCCCCTAAAAAAACTGACAAATATTCTCAGCTCTTTTCAACATTAATAATAATAATAATAATAATGATAATAATAATAACAATAAATGTTTTTTTTTTTTTTCTTTCTTTTTTTAGAAAATAAGATTGTTAAAAGGATTTCTGAAGGATTGTGTGACTGGAGTAAGGATGCCAAACAATTTGATTGAAAGGCAGCTTTGATTGTTTCTAATAAACTGTTTAACTGCTCCCCCAAGTGGATATTAAATTATGTTGTGGGATAATTAAATATATTCTAAATAAACTACAAACATAAAATTATATAGATTTATTTTGTTCTCACATTCTCTCTTGTAACTCCTCACTCTCAGTGGCACAGATGACTGAATGGCTCATTATGCAGCTCATTATGCGGCTCATTATGCGGCTCATTATGCAGCTCATTATGCAGGCCTTTGTCTTCTCAGGTGTAAATCACAATGATATTCATGATAGTTGACGCCTACTCGCATATGACTTTTACCAACAAAAAGTGTCTTTAAATCAATATATTGTTTTCTGTGAGTGAGTAAACAAGATGATTTTCACATAATTTAGAAAGAAAAATTCTAGGCTACAAGCTCCAGTTCTCAAAAATCCCGGGAACCATTGTTCTTTATGTATTTTTTTTGCCTTATTCAAGCGTTTTAACATTTTTAGTTTTTCACTAACCACGCATAACATTTTTTTTCTCAAAAACACAATCATGTATATACATGCATTTCACATATTATTATAGCCCAGTTTGTGCTGATTACAGTGAGATTAGACTTTACCCATTTAGATATTTATAAGAAACTGAAAAAAGTCAAATGTCAAGGCATGACAAAACTTCTCCAGGCCCCAAAAATACCCTTAGACTCCAGAAGGTTTAACTTGAGCTGCTGTCATTCAGATATGCTTTATGCAGGTGATGTTTTTCGTCAAGGAGTGCTCGGATTTCTGCATTGTTCTCATCAAACCAGTCTTGATGTGTACGTAATGGAACACCAAGTGATTCTTGTAACAAGAAGTGGAATTTACAATTTTGGCTATATGAAGTTTGCACAGAACTAAATAATGATCTGAGATATCTTCACTTGGCTGAATAATTTCAACACTATCAACATCAATTCCATGTGACAGTATTAAATCTAGAGTATGATTTCGACAATGAGTAGGTCCTGAAACGTGTTGTCTAACCCCAATAGAGTTCAGAATGTCTATAAATGCTGATCCCAATGCATCTTTTTCATTATCAACATGGATATTAAAATCACCAACTATTAAAACTTTATCTGCAGCCAGAACTAACTCGGATGTAAAATCTCCAAACTCTTTAATAAAGTCTGTATGGTGCCCTGGTGGCCTGTATACAGTAGCCAGTACAAACATAACAGGGGATTTATCATTAACATTTGTTTCTCTGGATAATGTTATATGAAGTACCATTACTTCAAACGAGTTATACTTGAAGCCTGCCCTCTGAGAAATCCTGAAAACGTTGTTATAAATTGAAGCAACACCTCCACCTTTGCCTTTTAGACGTTGCTCATGTTTATAACAGTGATCTTGGTGGGTGGACTCATTTAAAATAATGTAATCATCAGGTTTTAGCCAGGTTTCTGTCAAACAGAGCACATCTATATTATGATCAGTAATCATATTATTTACAAAAAGTGTTTTCGTAGAAAGGGATCTGATATTCAATAAGCCAAGCTTTATCATTTGTTTATCCATATTGCTTCTGTTTTTTATTTGTTGAACCTCAATTAAATTGTTAATCTTAACTTGGTTTGGACGTTTTTTGTATTTTCTAGTTCGGGGAACAGACACAGTCTCTATAGTGTGATATCTAGGTGAAAGAGTCTCTATGTGCTGAGAATTAACTGACCTCTGTGACGGGAGGCAGCTAGCAGACGGTCGGTTTAGCCAGTCTGACTGCTTCCTGACCTGGGCCCCAGTTAGTCAAGTATAAACACTAAGACTATTTGCCATATTTCTAGAGAGAAGAGTGGCGCCACCGCAGGAGGGATGAAGACCATCTCTTGTAAACAGGTCAGGTCTGCCCCAAAAGCTCGTCCAATTGTCTATGAAACCTATGTTATTCTGTGAGGACCACTTAGACATGGTGTTAGCTTTCACTGTTATGCTGATGATACTCAGCTCTATATTTCTTCACGGCCCGGTGAAACGCACCAATTTGAAAAACTAATGGAATGCATAGTCGATTTAAAAAACTGGATGACGAGTAATTTCTTACTGCTAAATTCTGAAAAAACAGAGGTGTTAATTATAGGACCTAAAAACTCCGCTTGTAATAACCTAGAACAATGTCTAAGACTTGATGGTTGCTCTGTCAATTCTTCGTCATCAGTTAGGAACCTAGGTGTGCTATTTGATCGCAATCTTTCCTTAGAAAGCAACGTTTCTAGCATTTGTAAAACTGCATTTTTCCATCTCAAAAATATATCTAAATTACGGCCTATGCTCTCAATGTCAAATGCAGAAATGTTAATCCATGCATTTATGACCTCAAGGTTAGATTATTGTAATGCTTTATTGGGTGGTTGTTCTGCACGCTTAGTAAACAAACTACAGCTAGTCCAAAATGCAGCAGCAAGAGTTCTTACTAGAACCAGGAAGTATGACCATATTAGCCCGGTCCTGTCAACACTGCACTGGCTCCCTATCAAACATCGTATAGATTTTAAAATATTGCTTATTACTTATAAAGCCCTGAATGGTTTAGCACCTCAGTATTTGAATGAGCTCCTTTTACATTATAATCCTCTACGTCCGCTACGTTCTCAAAACTCAGGCAATTTGATAATACCTAGAATATCAAAATCAACTGCGGGCGGCAGATCCTTTTCCTATTTGGCGCCTAAACTCTGGAATAACCTACCTAACATTGTTCGGGAGGCAGACACACTCTTGCAGTTTAAATCTAGATTAAAGACCCATCTCTTTAACCTGGCATACACATAACATACTAATATGCTTTTAATATCCAAATCCGTTAAAGGATTTTTAGGCTGCATTAATTAGGTAAACCAGAACCGGAAACACTTCCCATAACAACCTATGTACTTGCTACATCATTAGAAGAATGGCATCTACGCTAATATTTGTCTGTTTCTCTCTTATTCCGAGGTCACCGTGGCCACCAGATCCAGTCTGTGTCCAGATCAGAGGGTCACTGCAGTCACCCGGATCCAGTACGTATCCAGACCAGATGCTGGATCAGCACCTAGAAAGGACCTCTACATCCCTGAAAGACAGCGGAGACCAGGACAACTAGAGCCCCAGATACAGATCCCCTGTAAAGACCTTGTCTCAGAGGAGCACCAGGACAAGACCACAGGAAACAGATGATTCTTCTGCACAATCTGACTTTGCTGCAGCCTGGAATTGAACTACTGGTTTCGTCTGGTCAGAGGAGAACTGGCCCCCCAACTGAGCCTGGTTTCTCCCAAGGTTTTTTTCTCCATTCTGTCACCGATGGAGTTTCGGTTCCTTGCCGCTGTCGCCTCTGGCTTGCTTAGTTGGGGACACTTCATCTACAGCGATATCGTTGACTTGATTGCAAATAAATGCACAGACACTATTTAACTGAACAGAGATGACATAACTGAATTCAATGATGAACTGCCTTTAACTATCATTTTGCATTATTGACACACTGTTTTCCTAATGAATGTTGTTCAGTTGCTTTGACGCAATGTATTTTGTTTAAAGTGCTATATAAATAAAGGTGACTTGACTTGACTTTAAAACTTCCCTGGCGGATAACTTTTAAATGTCTTTCAGATTAATCATAAAACTATTGGCTCAAGCTTTATATTTCACGTGATCACTAACAAAATTAAACCAATCAGGGATAATTCAATTCAATTTTCAATTCAATTCAATTCAAATTCAATTCAAGTTTATTTGTATAGCGCTTTTTACAATACAAATCGTTACAAAGCAACTTTACAGAAAATTATGTTTCTACAATATTTAGTAGTAGCTAGTAGTTTGTGCACGTTTGACAGGATTTTAGAAAAAATAAAAAAAAATAATAATAATACAAGACGTAGTCAGCTAGATGATGAACTATCAATATTATTAATTAATAGTAATTATATGATGCAGTCACACATGTAGCAATAATTGTTAGTTCTGTTTGTTGATTCAAGGTTAGCATCATCCGGGGTCCTCTGAGGGTCAGCATCATATCTTCTCAGGTGTTCTGGATCCAGACTGGAGCTTGTGTAAATCCTAGTTACCACGGGATGTAAATCCCATGGGAAAACATAAAAACAAAATAGAGACATCATTAGCATAGCTGCTGATCCAACAAAGTAAAATTAGTTTAACCCAAGCTAAAGAATAAAAATGCAGATGCAACTACACTCACAATTTAAGAGATACATTATTCGAATGCTTGGCGAAAGAGATGCGTTTTTAATCTAGATTTAAACAGAAAGAGTGTGTCTGAACTCCGAACATTATCAGGAAGGCTATTCCAGAGTTTGGGAGCCAAATGTGAAAAAGCTCTACCTCCTTTAGTGGACTTTGCTATCCTAGGAACTACCAAAAGTCCAGCGTTTTGTGACCTTAGGGTGCATGATGGGTTGTAGCGTGGTAGAAGGCTAGTTAGGTACGCAGGAGCTAAACCATTTAGGGCCTTATAGGTAAGAAATGATAATTTGTAACTGATACGGAACTTAATAGGTAGCCAGTGCAGAGACTGTAAAATTGGGGTAATATGATCATATTTTCTTGACCTGGTAAGGACTCTAGCTGCTGCATTTTGGACTACCTGTAGCTTGTTTATTGACGAAGCAGGACAACCACCTAGAAGTGCATTACAATAGTCCAGTCTAGAGGTCATGAATGCATGAACTAGCTTTTCTGCATCAGAAACAGATAACATGTTTTGTAGCTTGGCAATGTTTCTAAGATGGAAGAATGCAGTTTTTGTAACATTGGAAATATGATTTTCAAAAGACAAATTGCTGTCCAATATAACACCCAGATTTCTGACTGTAGAGGAAGTAACAGTACATCCATCTAGTTGCAGATTGTAATCTACAAGATTCTGTGTGGTGTTTTTTGGTCCAATAATTAATATCTCTGTCTTATCCGAATTTAATTGGAGAAAATTATTTGTCATCCAATCTTTTACATTTTTAACACACTCTGTTAGCTTAGATAATTGGGAAGTTTCATCTGGTCTCGTTGAGATATATAGCTGAGTATCATCAGCATAACAGTGGAAGCTAATTCCGTATTTTCTAATAATATTACCAAGGGGCAACATGTATATTGAAAATAGAAGGGGACCTAGGACGGATCCTTGTGGCACTCCATATTTTACTGATGATAAATGAGATGACACCCCATTTAAGTAAACAAAATGGTAGCGATCGGACAGGTAGGATCTAAACCATCTTAGAGCCTGCCCTTTAATACCTGTATAGTTTTGTAATCAATCTATGAGTATGTCATGATCTATGGTGTCGAACGCAGCACTAAGATCAAGTAAGACTAGAAATGAGATGCAGTCTTGATCTGACGCAAGAAGCAGGTCATTTGTAATTTTAACAAGTGCAGTTTCTGTGCTATGGTGGGGCCTAAAACCTGACTGAAATTCTTCATACAGATCATTTTTATGCAGGAAGGTGCTCAATTGAGCAGACACAACTTTTTCTAAAATTTTAGACATAAATGGAAGATTTGAAATAGGCCTATAATTTGCCAGGACACTAGGATCTAGTTTTGGTTTCTTAATAAGAGGCTTGATAACCGCCAGCTTGAATGGTTTTGGGACGTGACCTAAAGATAACGACGAGTTAATGATATTGAGAAGCGGTTCTTCGGCTACAGGTAACAGCTCTTTTAGTAATTTAGTGGGTACAGGATCTAATAAACATGTGGTTGGTTTAGATACAGTGATAAGTTTATTTAGCTCTTCCTGTCCTATATTTGTAAAGCACTGCAGTTTATCTTTGGGTGCGATGGATGAAACTGAAGTGTTAGACGCTGTAGAATCTACATTCGCTATTGTATTTCTAATGTTATCTATTTTATCAGTGAAGAAATTCATAAAGTCATTACTATTTAACGTTGGTGGAATATTTGAATCAGGTGGCATCTGGTTATTTGTTAATTTAGCCACTGTGCTAAATAAAAACCTTGGATTGTTTTGGTTATTTTCAATGAGTTTGTGTATATGCTCTGCCCTAGCAGTTTTTAGAGCCTGTCTATAGCTGGACATACTGTTTTTCCATGCAATTTTAAAAACTTCCAAGTTAGTTTTTCTCCATTTGCGTTCAAGACTACGAGTTACTTTCTTGAGAGAGTGAGTATTACTGTTATACCATGGCACAGTACGTTTTTCTCTAACCTTTTTCAATTTGATGGGGGCAACAGCTTCTAATGTATTAGAGAAAATAGTGCCCATGTTGTCAGTAATTTCGTCTAATTCATGTGTATTTTTGGGTACAAATAGCAGTTGAGATAGATCAGGCAGGTTATTTGCGAATCTGTCTTTGGTGGCTGGAACAATAGTTCTGCCCAGACGGTAACGCTGAGACATATAGTTAATATCAGTTATACGCAGCATGCACGATACAAGGAAATGGTCTGTAATATCATCACTTTGGGGTACAATATCTATAGCAGTAAGATATAATTAGATCTAGTGTATGATTAAAAGTGTATGATTAATGCTCTGAATGAAATTAGCTCCAAAAGCCACTAAATGCTTATTTTTTTATTGAACCATAATCATCAATACTAGGCTGCCATAACAAACATGCATAAAAAAAGCACACAGTTATAGCAAGCCAAAAAATTCTAACATTTCAAAGTCAAGGGTCAAGAGCACAGCTAAAGCTGACCTCGATAATGGTAACTTAAGTGATAAAACTAAAACATCAACATCTAAAGTCCATCTTATTAGTAATGCGTGAAGCTGGTGATGCTGTTTGAGGAGTTGTTTAATTATTCTCTGCTGAGATCTTGAGAGATTTAATGTCTTCTCTACTGTCTTGAGCATGTTGAGCTCCAGGTTGTTAAAACTACACCAGACAGCCAGCTCTTCAGCTCTCAGGAGCTGAAGTCCACAAACAGGATCCTCACATAAGTCCCCGGTCTGTCTAGGTGCTGCAGAACATAATGGAGTCCAATGTTTACTGCATCGTCCACAGACCTGTTTGCTCTGTAGGCAAACTGAAGAGGATCCAGCAAGGGTCCAGTAATGTTCTTCAGGTGTGCCAGCACCAGTTTTTCAAATGACTTTATGACTACAGACGTTAGAGCCACAGGCCTGTAGTCATTTAGTCCTGTAAATTTTGGGATGGGGATGATGGTGGAGTGTTTGAAGCATGAAGGGACTTCACAGAGCTCCAGTGATCTTTTGAAGATCTGTGTGAAGATGGGGGCCAGCTGGTCAGCACAGCTGACAGACTGATGTAACACAATCTGGTCCTGGTGCTTTTTTCGTTTTCTGCTTCCGGATACCTGGCGCACCTTCTCTTCGCTGATCAGAATTGCAGGTGTGGGGGAGAGGGGGTTGCAGGAGTTGTTATTGGTGTGAACGGTTGTGTGGAGAGGCGTTCAGGGCAGGTGATGGGTGTTCTTTCAAACCTGCAGTAAAACCCGTTCAGATCATCTGCCAGTCATTGATTCTCCACGGTGCTGGGGGGTGGTGTCTTGTAATTGGTGATCTCCTTCAGACTTTTCCACACTGATGCTGAGTCGCTGGAAGTGAACTGAGTCCTTATTTTTTCTGATTAATTCCTATTTGCCACTCTGATCTCCTTTTCCAGTGTGTATTTAGCCTGTTTATACAAGACATTGTCCCCCTTCCTGTAAGCATCTTCTTTGGCCTGACGGAGCTGTCTGAGTTTTGCAGTTAACCACGGTTTGTCATTGTTGTAAGTTAGATGAGTCCTGGTAGGAATACAGAGATTTGCTTTATTAAAGTCCCTGAGAATGATTAGAACACAGTCCGGGTGTTGTTGTTCTGTGTCTGTGATCTGATCATCGAGTTTCTGTAAAGCCACGCTCACGTGCGCTTGCGGAGGGATGTAAACACTCACCGGAATGAACGAGTGAAACTCCCGTGGCCAATAGAACGGCTTGCATTTAACGAAGAGTGTTTCTAGATCTGAACAGCACATCTTCTTTAACACTGTTACATCTGTACACCACTGTTCATTGATGTAAAAGCATGTCCTGCCGCTGTGTGATTTCTCCGTTGATTCTGCGTCACGGTCTGCTCTGAACAGCTGAAAGCCCAGCAGATGGAGCACGCTGTCTGGAATGGCATCGTTTAGCCAAGTTTCTGTCAAACACAGAGCAACAGAGTGTGAGAAATCCTTGTTAGTCCGGGAGAACAGAAGGAGTTTGTCTGTTGTGTTTGGTAGAGAGCGGAGATTTGCCAGATGGATGCTAGGCAACAGTGTTCGAAATCCACGTTTTCTGAGTTTCACAAGCGTGCTGGCTTTCTTTCCCCATCTTCACGTCCTGAAAGCGTGTGATCAGCGCAGCTGCTCCGCCAACGAAAATGTCCAGCAAAACATCATAATAGTCAAAAACCGGTAATATATCTGGAGGTGTGTGGTGCCGAATGTCCAGCAATTTGTCCCTGGTGAAACTGATTGCAGGAATATAACTAAAGACAGGACAAACTAACAAAAACACAAAAACAACTGCAGAGCACGTCACGGAGGCAGCCATCCTGTATCGGCACCAGCGTTAGAAGGAACTCCTTCTTCCCCTCAGCTATTAGACTCTTAAACAGTTAGCTAGCTAGTGGACTTATCTATCTCAGAGAACAATCGGTTCAAATTGTTTCATCTTATTGAACATTTGTAATGTTATTGCTGTTATTACTACCATTGTATCAGTGAGTTGAATCAGTAAGAACATCCAAGATGGCGCCAGGGTGTTTGCCGGCTTGCCGTTGTGATGTGTCCTTTTTATCTGTTTTAATGTTAGTTTTTTTATTTGTTTTATCCTCTGCTCGAGGCGGTGTCATAGAGACCGGGGTGTTAATATGCAACTTTTACGATCCCTGTGTAGCGGTAAGCCACGAGAAGCCTGCGCTTCATCTTCTCAATCTTCTTCTGGCTCTGCTTCAGTGTCAATGGCATTGATCAATGCAAAATCTCTTTCAAACAAGACTTTTATTTTGAACGATTTTTTCCTTTCATATGACTTGGATTTTCTATTTATTACTGAGACTTGGCTCAACATTGGTGATATGGCTCCTTTTTCAGAACTTTCTCCTCCAGACTCCTCCAGTACAAAAATAAGGCAACTTATCGCAAGCGCTTTTTTAAATAAACTTAACAAACGGGGACTAAAGTCCACCCAACGTAAAATAATAACTTAATATCACAAGTTGTCACAACATAAATAGTCATGTTAACCTAAAAAATATCAGAACAAAATATTTTTTGTTTACTGAACACAAAGCCTATTATCTACATTTATTCATTTAGCTGACGCTTTTATCCAAAGCAACTTACAATTGCTATATATGTCAGAGGTCGCACACCTCTGGAGCAACTAGGGGTTAAGTGTCTTGCTCAGGGACACATTGGTGTCTCACAGTGGATTTGAACCCAGGTCTCTCACACCAATGGCATGTGTCTTATCCACTGCACCAACACCACCATCTACAAGCATACACAATAGTCTAAATAAATAAAAGACCATAACACGGGTCAAATAACTTTTTTTATTATTGAAGTTTGTGTTCAAAGCACAAGGATATACCAAGTCTTGTATTTTAGCTTCTTTACTCAATGCATTTTACACTGAACTCAACACATGGTACATAATGCATGTCAAATAAATCCAGTGTTAATTATACCTTCATACTTTAGCAGTCTTGTGGCATGAAGTCACATGTATTTAACATTTTTGTTTGTTTTTAAAGGAACTATTACGTGAAAATTACTATATTGCGTATTTTAATACATGCTTTGACACAATCTGTATCATTAAAAGCTCAATATAAATAAAGGTGAAGACTTGACTAAAGGTTACATGAACGAGTGGTTCTATCATATGCATGCATAAAATAGTATACAATATAAAAGACAATATACAAGGACAGTAAAAATATACACAATGATCTGAAGGATATGTGTGTCCATTTATAGAAAGGTTTGTCTGTGAATGAATAGGGAAGAGTCTATTTCTATGGCATTGTGTGTCTTTCCTATGGGTGAATGAAGTGAGTGTTGCTCTGCCTGCATTCCTTTGAGCAATAAAACCAGTGTGTTTGTCAGATGATAGCCCTGGCAACTGAGCCTTTTGGGGTGTTAGTTGCCTCCGGGGATTGTCCCCAGAACTCCAACACATAGCTGGCTTGTTGGTTTTAAAGATTATTTGTTAAATAATTGTGTGTCTGCTCTGTCCAATCGTTACATCACTTTAGGTCAGTAGGCATCTTTAGCAGCTGCTTGAATGCATTCGACCACATGAGTGTCCACACCATGACAGTAGTCTGGTCAAATGTGTTTTCAGCTAACACTGGAAGGAGTTGAAAGTGGAACATCAAAACATTTACACCTGTATTTAGTGCTGTCTACTTGTGGTTTGAATGCATCTTACTGTAATAGCAAGTGTAAACAGGGCCAAGTCCAATTCACGGCTCTTTATCGTCTTGGACTCTGTCAGCACACCGCACCCTCTGAACACAATTTGTACATGTTAGCTTCAGTTTTGTAATTTGGTAAACTCATGTTTTTTTGTAACAAAATATTGTTTTCACTCATTGTCATTGTAAATGAGGAACAATTATCTTTATAGTGCAGATTGGTGCATTACATTACACATGGTAACATATAACAAAAAAACAGCAACAAATCCAAACCTCAGATCAAGCGGTTTATTTGTGAAGAACTCCAAAGAACTCTAGAATAAAAAAGAAAAAAAAGAAAATGCTGATCAAAATAATGCTCATTGAAATAAGCCTATTACGTCTCTCCCTCTGCTTTAGCCTAAGCAGGAAAGAAGTGCCGTTTTTCAACTCTTTTTTAAACTCTTCGATAGCATTGTCCCTAGCATCTTTAATTTCATCTAGAGTCTTCTGAAAATGAGCAGCTGTTTGTCTCATCTGATGAAGGAATTTCAAAATGTTTGATCTGATATTTTTTGCATTTCTTTTGTCTGTTGATTGATTCATTTCAGAGAGCTCAATTGAATTTTGAACAATACAAACAACATCAAGAACAACAAACAGAGCTGAGATTACACCACTGACTGCCGCTGCTGAACGGGCAGCTTTTGCAGTCTGTGCAGACACACGGGCCGTTTTAACAGCCCCTGAAGACAAACGAGTGGTTTTGGAAACTGCTGAAGTCAAATGAAAATTTTTGACAGCCTCTGAAGATGAACTAATTTTTTTGACAGCACCAGAACATAACTGGAAGCCTTTGATACCGCCTTTAGTCCAACAAACAGCTGTGTCAAACTGCTTAGCCCCTTGACTCTTTGAGGGCATTTCAGCTTTAGGGAGTCCTGAAATGGCTGAAAAGCCTCTCATTTGATCCCCACCTGCCTGGATCATCCTTGCTGGTTTATGGTCATTAATCTCCTGCTGCACCAGCTGTTGAATGTCTTCTGTGCTATGAATAATTGTACTCACATTCTCAAACATTGCATTGATGGTGTTCTGGAAATCACTGGTGATCTTCTCAATAGTCTCACGTAGGTGTTTCTGCTGGGTGTCGTTAATGATGTTGCATATTGTACCTGTTGCTCCCCCAACTACTCCAACAACACCACCAACAGCAGTAAGAGCTAGAGAAACACCTAATGTGACTGGGGCCAAAGCCAGACCCACTATGGATGCGATTCCTCCAGCTGCTCCTATAGCTGCTCCTGTCAAACTGCCCACTGTAGTGTTCTTGTGTGTGGATTCCAGTTCATCGGTAATGATACGGAGTTTCTTTACTTGACCAGTGAGTGTCCGATGCTTTCTGTCAAAATCTAAGTTTAGTGTGTTTATCTTTGTTTTCAAGACATCCAAAATGTGAAGTTTCCTGAAATATTAGAAAGTATTTTACTTTCTTGTTTTGTGCATTTTATAGATTGCCAGTGTACTGGATCAACTGGGGATCAGGTCAACTGGTGACATGCTCTTACATGCAGTTAATTTGACCTGGATCCCCAAGTGGTGACACATTTATTAGATGCAATTGTTAATGGACTATCAGAGTATTTCACAAGCTTTAAGCATGAGCAGTTTGTTGGGAGTCTGCTTTTTTATGCTTTGTGGAATATCACATACAGTGAATCTGCTGGAAAGCCAGTTATTTACATTTATGCACATGTCCCCACTTGATCCATAACACATAGAGAGAACATGTTGTGGCAAAGTACACTCTGTGACTACATTTTTAACAACTATACCTGTCATAATGCAAACATAAATTACATAATATAAAATTTATTAAGTCAAGTTAGAGCAAGAAATTCTTACTTTTTATATGTCACCTCTAGCTGATTCCCACGAGTCTCAAACACTGATTTGAAGTGGTCCATCACTGACAGACAATATATATTTCTGTTTAAGTGTCTGATCATAAAGTAAAAATGAAGCAGCAGCATGATTATTGCTCTTAGTAGTATTTACTAGGTTCAGATAAAAAAACTCAAAGCCTGAAAATAATGCATGCATAGCCACTTTTCTTAAATGTGTTTTTTTCAAACAGAAAAGAACTGGCTTACCTTACGTTTAAGCGTATCCACTGAATTCACTTTGTCTTCCAGTTCATATGATTATGAAAAGGGAGAGGGCAAGGCAGGTGCTAAATAGTTTCATAAGCTGCTGTAGTTGGTTAATAGTTTACAACAGTTAAGCAATATTCCTCACTATCATGCCGTTGACCTGTATACGTATATCAGGAGAGCTGATATTCAGAACAAAAGCAACTGTGATATTGCTGTTACACAACCACTTCAGAAAAAAAAAAATATATATATATATTGTCTTGTTGGAAGGTGAACCTTCATCCCAGTGTGAGGTCCTGATCACTCTGGAGAAGGTTTTCATCCAGGATATCCCTGTACTTGGCCACATTCATCTTTCCCTCGATTGCAACCAGTCGTCCTGTCCCCGCAGCCGAAGAACCCCCCCACACATGATGCTGCCTCCACCATGATTCACTGTTGGGACATAAAAGTGCAACACAGTTTTAAGTTTTGTTTTTCCGCATACATAGAATGTGTCCTGTTTAAATGTATATTTTTATGAACAATATATATATATATATATATATATATATATATATATTATCATGCATTTTTTACCATTTTTGACAGAAGATGCACTAAAATGTCATTCAGTTTAACAATATTTATATACCAAAAAATCTTACTAGGCATATTTAAAACATGAATCATTTGATAACATGTTAAAAGACTGTTTAAGCATCACAGTGCAGCTCTCAAAGTGAAAATCATTTAAAACATAACAATGTAGTATGATCATATATTCTTATTTGAATTTTAATAAGTACAGGTCATAATTGTAATGATGAGCCAGAGACGTTCGGATCCAAATGCAGCACTTTATTTAAGAATGGTCAAAGAGGCAGAAATCAGGAATGGCATCAGGTGTGTCAGGGATAACCAGAGTCGAAACCAGACACAAGCAGAGATAGCAGAGAATCAGAGTACACAGTCCAAGGAACACACGGGAATGACAAACACAGGGAGAAACGCTCGCAAATGTTAGACAGGCTAAACAAGACTTCACAGTGAGTGAGAGTGATTGTGCTGCTTATATGTGTGTGTAAATGAGGTACAGGTGTGGCTGCTGAATGAGAGGTGCTAGTGTCCAAGTGATGATATGGTGACATCTGGTGGTTGATGGGTGGAATGGTCCCGAGTGGAGCCCTCTACTGAAGTTCATGGGCACTCCAGCTAATCATCGTTAAAGTCAAAGTCACCTTTATTTATATAGTGCTTTAAACAAAATACATTGCGTCAAAGCAACTGAACAACATTCATTAGGAAAACAGTGTCAATAATGCAAAAATGACAGTTAAAGGCAGTTCATCATTGAATTCAGTTATGTCATCTCTGTTCAGTTAAATAGTGTCTGTGCATTTATTTGCAATCAAGTCAACGATATCGCTGTAGATGAAGTGACCCCAACTAAGCAAGCCAGAGGCGACAGCGGCAAGGAACCGAAACTCCATCGGTGACAGAATGGAGAAAAAAACCTTGGGAGAAACCAGGCTCAGTTGGGGGGCCAGTTCTCCTCTGACCGGACGAAACCAGTAGTTCAATTCCAGGCTGCAGCAAAGTCAGATTGTGCAGAAGAATCATCTGTTTCCTGTGGTCTTGTCCTGGTGCTCCTCTGAGACAAGGTCTTTACAGGGGATCTGTATCTGGGGCTCTAGTTGTCCTGGTCTCCGCTGTCTTTCAGGGATGTAGAGGTCCTTTCTATGTGCTGATCCAGCATCTGGTCTGGATACGTACTGGATCCGGGTGACTGCAGTGACCCTCTGATCTGGACACAGACTGGATCTGGTGGCCACGGTGACCTCGGAACAAGAGAGAAACAGACAAATATTAGCGTAGATGCCATTCTTCTAATGATGTAGCAAGTACATAGGTTGTTATGGGAAGTGTTTCCGGTTCTGGTTTACCTAATTAATGCAGCCTAAAAATCCTTTAACGGATTTGGATATTAAAAGCATATTAGTATGTTATGTGTATGCCAGGTTAAAGAGATGGGTCTTTAATCTAGATTTAAACTGCAAGAGTGTGTCTTCCTCCCGAACAATGTTAGGTAGGTTATTCCAGAGTTTGGGCGCCAAATAGGAAAAGGATCTGCCGCCCGCAGTTGATTTTGATATTCTAGGTATTATCAAATTGCCTGAGTTTTGAGAACGTAGCGGACGTAGAGGATTATAATGTAAAAGGAGCTCATTCAAATACTGAGGTGCTAAACCATTCAGGGCTTTATAAGTAATAAGCAATATTTTAAAATCTATACGATGTTTGATAGGGAGCCAGTGCAGTGTTGACAGGACCGGGCTAATATGGTCATACTTCCTGGTTCTAGTAAGAACTCTTGCTGCTGCATTTTGGACTAGCTGTAGTTTGTTTACTAAGCGTGCAGAACAACAACCCAATAAAGCATTACAATAATCTAACCTTGAGGTCATAAATGCATGGATTAACATTTCTGCATTTGACATTGAGAGCATAGGCCGTAATTTAGATATATTTCTGAGATGTAAAAATGCAGTTTTACAAATGCTAGAAACGTTGCTTTCTAAGGAAAGATTGCGATCAAATAGCACACCTAGGTTCCTAACTGATGACGAAGAATTGACAGAGCAACCATCAAGTCTTAGACAGTGTTCTAGGTTATTACAAGCAGAGTTTTTAGGTCCTATAATTAACACCTCTTTTTTATCGGAATTTAGCAGTAAGAAATTACTCGTCATCCAGTTTTTTATATCAACTATGCAATCCATTAGTTTTTCAAATTGGTGTGTTTCACCGGGCTGCGAAGAAATATAGAGCTGAGTATCCTCAGCCTAACAGTGAAAGCTAACACCATGTTTCCTGATGATATCTCCCAAGGGTAACATATAAAGCGTGAAGAGTAGCGGCCCTAGTACTGAGCCTTGAGGTACTCCATACTGCACTTGTGATCGATATGATACATCTTCATTCACTGCTACGAAGTGATGGCGGTCATATAAGTACGATTTAAACCATGCTAATGCACTTCCACTGATGCCAACAAAGTGTTCAAGTCTATGCAAAAGAATGTTGTGGTCAATTGTGTCAAACGCAGCACTAAGATCCAATAAAACTAATACATTACATTTATTCACTTAGCTGACGCTTTTATCCAAAGCGACTTACAATTGCCACATATGTCAGAGGTCGCACACCTCTGGAGCAACTAGGGGTTAAGTGTCTTGCTCAGGGACACATTGGTGTCTCACAGTGGATTCGAACCCGGGTCTCTCACACCAAAGACATGTGTTTTATCCACTGCGCTAACACCACCGAGAGATAATAGAGAGATACACCCACGATCAGATGATAAGAGCAGGTCATTTGTAACTCTAAGGAGAGCAGTCTCAGTACTATGATACGGTCTAAATCCTGACTGGAAATCCTCACTTATACCATTTTTCTCTAAGAAGGAATATAATTGTGTGGATACCACCTTTTCTAGTATCTTGAACAGAAAAGGGAGATTCGAGATTGGTCTATAATTAACTAGTTCTTTGGGGTCAAGTTGTGGTTTTTTTATGAGAGGCTTAATAACAGCCAGTTTTAAGGTTTTGGGGACATATCCTAATGACAATGAGGAATTAATAATAGTCAGAAGAGGATCTATGACTTCTGGAAGCACCTCTTTTAGGAGCTTAGATGGTATAGGGTCTAACATACATGTTGTTGGTTTAGATGATTTAACAAGTTTATACAATTCTTCCTCTCCTATAGTAGAGAATGAGTGGAACTGTTCCTCAGGGGGTCTATAGTGCACTGTCTGATGTGATACTGTAGCTGACGGCTGAATGGTTGCAATTTTAGCTCTAATAGTATCGATTTTAGAAGTAAAGTAGTTCATAAAGTCATTACTGCTGTGGTGTTGGGAAATGTCAACACTTGTTGAGGCTTTATTTTTCATTAATTTAGCCACTGTATTGAATAAATACCTGAGGTTATGTTTGTTTTCTTCTAAAAGAGAAGAAAAGTAATCGGATCTAGCAGTTTTTAATGCTTTTCTGTAGGATAGGTTACTTTCCCGCCAAGCAATACGAAATACCTCTAGTTTTGTTTTCCTCCAGCTGGGCTCCATTTTTCGGGCTGCTCTCTTTAGGGTGCGAGTATGCTCATTATACCATGGTGTCAAACTGTTTTCCTTAACCTTCCTTAAGCGTAAAGGAGCAACTTTATTTAAGGTGCTAGAAAAGAGAGAGTCCATAGTTTCTGTTACATCATCAAGTTGTTCTGAGGTTTTGGATATGCTAAGGAGTTTGAATACATCAGGAAGATAACTTAAAAAGCAGTCTTTTGTGATAGAAGTGATGGTTCTTCCATACTTGTAACAAGAAGTAGAATTTACAATTTTGGCTATATGAAGTTTGCACAGAACTAAATAATGATCTGAGATATCATCACTTGGCTGAATAATTTCCACACCATCAACATCAATTCCATGTGACAGTATTAAATCTAGAGTATGATTTCGACAATGAGTAGGTCCTGAAACGTGTTGTCTAACCCCAATAGAGTTCAGAATGTCTATAAATGCTGATCCCAATGCATCTTTTCATTATCAACATGGATATTAAAATCACCAACTATTAAGACTTTATCTGCAGCCAGAACTAACTCGGATGTAAAATCACCAAACTCTTTAATAAAGTCTGTATGGTGCCCTGGTGGCCTGTATACAGTAGCCAGTACAAACATAACAGGGGATTTATCATTAACATTTGTTTCTCTGGATAATGTTATATGAAGCACCATTACTTCAAATGAGTTATACTTGAAGCCTGCCCTCTGAGAAATCCTGAAAACGTTGTTATAAATTGAAGCAACACCTCCACCTTTGCCTTTTAGACGTTGCTCATGTTTATAACAGTAATCTTGGGGGGTGGACTCATTTAAAATAATGTAATCATCAGGTTTTAGCCAGGTTTCTGTCAAACAGAGTACATCTATATTATGATCAGTGATCATATTATTTACAAAAAGTGTTTTCGTAGAAAGGGATCTGATATTCAAGCTTTATCATTTGTTTATCCATATTGCTTCTGTTTTTTATTTGTTGAACCTTAATTAAATTGTTAATCTTAACTTGGTTTGGACGTTTTTTGTATTTTCTAGTTCGGGGAACAGACACAGTCTCTATAGTGTGATATCTAGGTGAAAGAGTCTCTATGTGCTGAGAATTAACTGACCTCTGTGACGGGAGGCAGCTAGCAGACGGTCGGTTTAGCCAGTCTGTCTGCTTCCTGACCAGGGCCCCACACTCTAAAAACTGCTGGGTTGAAAACAACCCAATTTGGGTTATTTTGGCAACCCAGCGCTGGGTCAAAAAGGGACGAACCCAACACTGGGTTATTTTAACCCAACCTGCTGGGTTGCTTTTTTTAATGGTTTAAAATGACTACATTGCAGGGGTTTCAAAAACCAGAGCAGTGTTTTTTATCACTGTATTTCAGAAGGAAAACTACTATATTTAGAAAATGTTTAAATTCATTTCGCATGTAATGCTTAATGAGGCAGCGTTTGTGAGCTCAGTGCCGCTTTGCAGCCGTTACCGTCGAAACCTACCTCTCCCGCTTAGCGCCTCCTGCTGGAAGATAATTAACTCTCAGAGTGCCGCCACCAATTGAGTGTAAGGATGTGGGAAACAATGCATGCTAAGTTAAAATGAACCCAAATTGAGCTAGGCATTAAACCTACAAATAATGTTCATTTTAAATATCACTTTTACACACAATTAATAATTATCAAAAGGAAAATATTTATTAAATTCATTAAATAATATTTATTATTCAAAAAGTAACATGTAAGAAGAAATGCAGAAAAGGATGGCATTAACAGCTACAGTTCATAAAGCATTGAACATTCGTTGAATATAACTTAAGATCAAATTGGACTTTGTTCAATTGTATATATTGTATAAAAATATACGAAAACACTATTATACAATTAGTTAGGTTCTTTACCAACTATTCTGGCATGACAGTACACAAATAAATCACAACATTAACTCTGATATTATAACATTTAACAGACGTGTGTGTGTGTGTGTAAGAATGTGAGCATGTGTATGAATGACAGTGTAAACTCTTCTACTAAACAACACAGAAAAAGCATTTAACATTGTTTTTACAAATGATGCACTTACAGTTTGTTTCATAGTCCATGAATACAGATCAAGCATCACAGTCAATTTTCATGATCTCTTCAGCATAACTGATGTAGTCATGAAGAAGCCCCATCAGCACAGCATGTGACATCTTCTACATCATCCAGGGCAGCGTCCTCCTTTAAAACCACTGCTGCATCAGTTTAGAGGAAAGGACGTTCTCTTCTTTGACCAGCATTCATCCAGTCACCGCCTGCTCTTCATCAGTGGCCTAGAAAGAAAGACACATTTGAAAAAAGAAAACATTTAATTAAACCATCCATTTTCAGGTAGAGGTGTATTCACATCTGTAAGGATAGGTAAATAATCTGTGTTAAAGTTTCAACACTTTGTGTGGTTGTTTAAGGTCTCGGTCCACCACAGCGCTCCAGAATGCTATAATGGCAGCACTAGTGTGAGGGCACATAATATTGTTTGAATAAGCGTCTAACTTTGACATTCCTTTACAGTTCTTTTATAGTCCATCATAATTTTTGACATTTGGACATTCCCTCGACACACATTCAGTCCTTTACAGACATTCTTTCCAATCCGAAGTCTTGAACTGTCATTAGTTCTGGAAAGCCCCTTAAAACCTTCGAATTTAAAACTCTCAATCTTTTCTTCCTTTTTCTGCGTCTGGTCTGCAACACATCAGTCGGTAATACTGGCATCCTTTTCTTAATATTCAGTAAATGCTTTCTAATACAGTACATAGTCAATTTCTCTCTACTATTTTGCTTAATAAATGCTTCAACATCAGTGGGGTATTTTATTATTTTTCTGTATCATCTTTAAATGATTTTACAACAACAATTACAGTGTTTTCCTTCATAAAACATTTTCTTCAATAAATGATTACCATTATAAATGTCTTAGATTATACAAAACGTTCTCAACAAAGCTATAATTGTGGTTAAATACAACATAAGTAGCCTATATATATATCAGAAGGCACAATTAGCATAGAATAAACTGCATTATAACCAGTGCTCGAATTGAGTCAAGTCTTATGGGGGGGTCCCCAAGTTTTTTTGGGCGGGGGGTTGGTTAGTCTCGCAATATACACTTTATACAAAATATACAATATATTTGATCATAATATGCATAAATATATACTATTTATTAAAAACGCTTGAATTCACATACATACATATATATATATATATATATATCTTCTTTTAAATCCATTACTTGAGTAATATGGATTTAGAGGGTGACAAAGCAGCAGACTCAAAAGGGCAGCTATGGCAAATATACCAGGGCACTACATATAAGGCACTTGAACACCCGTAAAAGCAAGTGACTTCAAAATACATTGAAATGTCTCAAAAACAGTAGAAAATAATCAGATGGCTTCCAGACTCACTGGATGGTATCACTGTCAGATTCAACAGTGGCACAGGGATAATTATTTCATAATGTCTCTGAAAGCAGTGAAAAGAGAGCAGTCAGTCATTTTATTTTTCAGGATTTTTTGATGAATAGAAAGTTCAAAAGAACAGCATTTATTTGAAACAGAATCTTCTGTTACATTATACATCTCTTTACTGTCACTTTTGATCAATTAAATCAATGCAACCGTACTGAATAAAAGTATTAATTTCTTTCCCAACATTTTTTTTATAAATTCTAACCACAAGCTTTTGAATGGTAGTGTATAATGCTACAAAAGTTTATATTTCAGATAAACTTTCTATTCATCAAACTAAATTTTTTTTTAAATACTGTAAATAACGGTTTTCAACATTGATATTAATCATAAATGTTTGTTGAGCATCAAATCATCATATTAGAAGGATTTCTGAAGGATCATGTGATGAACACTTGGAGTAACGATGGTGAAAATTCAGCTTTGATCACAGAAATAAATTATATTTTATTGTATTATTTTACATTGTAATAATATTTCACAATATTACTGTTTTTACTGTATTTTGGATCAAATCAATGCAGGCTTAGTGAACAGAAGAGACTCTTGAACTTTTGAATAGTGTACATCCAACAGAATGATTCTAGCTTTATTTACCAATGTAGTATTTACCCTAAAAACAACTGGATGATTGATGTGACAATGTTTGTTCCAAAAGACTTGATTAAATGCATGAAACTTGTTTATTATAAATTGTGGCAAAACATGCTGTCAGCCTGTGTGTTGGTTGGGATTTTTCAACTATTTCAGCACATAGGATTTTTAAATAGTTACGTCCAGTAGGTGGCGATAAAGCACTGTCATAAGTGAGTGAGTCAGCAGACTATTCAACCATTTCAGTGAAAAAGGCTGCTTTATTCATAAACAAACAATACTATGGCAATCAAAATAAATCATTGCTATTTCAAGAGTGAATCCCGCATAAATGCGTATGTAATTCCCAAAACTTTGCCGTGTTTATACAGCCTTTGGTCCTAGCAGCATGAAAAACAAGTCATATACAAATAAATACAAATTCTGAATGGATATTAGAAAGCATAGAAAGCGCACAACTAGCGCTCCCTTTATAATTACTAAAAATCTGTTATCCATCTTCATCGAGATCTCTAGCACTAGCACTCCTGTAGAACCAGGACTGTTAATTATGAAAAAAATAGTAACGTAAGCCTAAATGTTTCCAATATGCTAGGAATATAAAAGCCCCGACATGGAGTGGATAACTGTTAGATATAAAGTAGAAAGATATATAGCGAGAGACAATTACCCCTCAAAAAAGTCAGTAAGAAGCTTTCTCTTCCCGACTGCGAGTGGAGGTTTATTTTTCTCCATATTTTAAAAGCTAAAATTAGCTTCACCGGAGCGGCGCCAAACAAACAGTCCTGTCGACGATGTCATGCGCGCGCACAGCGCTCTTTAGGCGGGACGTTTACATTTTAAAGAGACATGACAACTAGCCTATAAACACACTTAAAATAAATTATTGTAAATAATCAATTCACGATATTTACTGTATCCTTTGCATGCATTTATTTTGATTTGTCATTATTATTTTTACTAAAATAAAAATATCCGAGGGACCCCCCTAATTCTATTTTTTACTTCTTATGGGGGGTCCCTAATACCTTATGGGGGGTCCCGGATCCCCCCAGCCCCCCCTCAATTCGAGCACTGATTATAACACAGCAATATATAAACACCTTAGGAGTCATTCACTGTTTTATAACATAATACCCATCTTCTTCCTATCTTAAATGTTGTGTGTTTGACGGTGAAAAGAGGTTGAATGATGTGAATCTGTGTTGCTGAAATTTTTTCATTCTATAATTCAAGCAACATGAAATACCCATTTCCATACAAATGCAAGTATTAAACATTACATTAGGCAAAATGATTTATAGAAAAACAGAACATTTGGCTTGGAAAAATATATCAGCACAGCTGTGATTCGGCCATAGGTAGCTAACCGTACTAAATGCACTCTTTATTAAAGATTTTAAGAAACTCCATAGTAACAATCTGTGACAACTACCTAGTAACACCATAGCAACCACTAAATATAGCTTAGCAATCCACCCTGAACACCCTAGCAATGTCTAGAAATGCTATAGTAACCACTCAAAAAACCATACCCAGAACACCCTAGCAACTTTAAACTACTTGTAAACTTAAATTAAACATTAAACTACTTGCAACTTCAAATTTAACTGCAATTAAAACTTTAAACTACTTAAACTCTCTGGTCCGGCTTTCTCAAGCCGACTTAAAGTTTGTCTCAACAAACTTGTTTTTCTCTAGTATGTTCTAATAATATATATTTATATATAAAAACACAATTCTGTTAATGATAGCAAATGCATGGAGAATTTATTGTATATTAATAATGAGAAGAACCCAGCAAATTGGAAAGTGCAATAACAGTTAAGGAAATGCAGTATTTACTAATCCCTGCAGATGTTGAAAAACTTTCAATATAAATTCAGTTCAAAATGAACAAACCGCAACATTTTTCAAACAGTAGCAATTATTTTATATAAAAAAAAAAAAATACTGTAAATGAAATTCTGTTTTCTCACAAGCAGCCCAACAACTTAGAAATATGAATGAAATAAAATCTTATCGGAGCACAAAATAAAATTGATGTCGGCTCACACACCTTCTGTCACGGCTTACGCTGCTGGAAGGAACACGGAGCCGAGGGATAAACGAAACAAGGATTTATTAAATCAAACATAGGCAAGGTAAGTGGCAAATAACAGGTGGCAAGTGGCAAGTAACAGGTAACAAGTGGACAAGTAGACAAGTAGACAAGTTGACGAGTTGACGAGTAGACCCGACAAAACCGAACTGAAAGGACAAGGCTTTTATACCAGGGATAATGGGGAAACACAGGTGGATGGCATGACTAAATTAACAGGGACATGGAACACATGCGGAAATGACTAGACACACCTGGGAACTAATCAAACCACATAGAGACAGAAACTGGGTCACAGGGGCAAAAACACACAAAATGAGTCCAGGTGTGTGACAGTACTCCCCCCTCCCGGTAGGTGCGTCCTCGCACCGTAGAAACAACAAAGGGAGGCGTGGGTGGGAACTTGGGAGGAGGTTCCGGTGGAGGACAGCCTCCCAGGAGGGGGCCAGCAGACAGGGACTACAGAGGAAGGAGCCAGGGAGGAGATGACGGAGGGAGGAGCCAGGGAGGAGACAGGAAGGATCTGAAGCAGGAGGTACCCAGCAGGACCCAGGCCACAGCCATAACGGCCCAAGGTGGGGCCGATGGTGGAAGGAGCCATGGAGGAGGAATGGTCACCGACTCCAGGGACTCGACCCACGGCAACGGAGCAAGTGGAGGAGGAGCCCGAGGCGGAGACGGAGAGCCGAAGAGCCAGGGTGACGGGGAGGAGCCGGAGGTCCTAGGCGGAACTGATGGCTCTGGTGACTGACGCGGCGATGTGGATCCGGAAGGCCGCGGTGAGGCCAGAGTGACCGAAGACTGAGGTGTAGCCGAGGGGATGAAGGAGCCTGACGGAGCCGGAGGGACGGAGGGATGAGGCGAAGCCGGAGGAGTGGAGTCCCGAGGCATAGGATGGACGACGCCAGACCAAGGCGGAGCCGGAGGGACGAGGGAGCCAGGCAGAGCCTGCGGACTGCCGGGCCACGGCGGAGAGGAAGGAGCTAGGAGCCATGGTGGAGCCGACGGGTCAACGGGCCGAGGCGGAGTCCAGGCCTCAGAGGCTGGAGGCGGAGGTGAGGGAGACGCCGACCAAGGCGTCGCTGGAGGATGGCGGTCCCGCTGAGCTCGCACCACAATGATGGTAGGCTGAGGGCGAGCAGAGGGGCAGCCAGACGACAGCGGAGGAGGAGGCAGGAGTGGGTGGGAGGGTGGGAATTTTGGAGGAGCAGGCATTGGAGTAAGCTCTGGGGCTGGAGCCCTTCCTGGGCTTAACGGAGGATCAGGAGCCCGTCCTGGGCTTAACGGAGGATCAGGAGCCCGTCCTGGGCTTAACGGGGGTTCAGGAGCCCGTCCTGGGCTTAACGGGAGTTCAGGAGCCCGTCCTCGGCTTAACAGGGGATCAGGAGCCCGTCCTGGGCTTAAAGGAGGATCAGGAGCCCGTCCTGGGCTTAACGGGGGTTCAGGAGCCCTTCCTGGGCTTAATGGGGGTTCAGGAGCCCGTCCTGGGCTTAACGGGGTTTCAGGAGCCCGTCCTGGGCTTAACGGGGGTTCAGGAGCCCGTCCTGGGCTTAACGGGGGTTCAGGAGCCCGTCCTGGGCTTAACGGGGGTTCAGGAGCCCGTCCTGGGCTTAACGGGGGTTCAGGAGCCCGTCCTGGGCTTAACGGAAGATCAGGAGCCCGTCCTGGGCTTAACGGAGGATCAGGAGCCCGTCCTGGGCTTAACGGAGGATCAGGAGCCCGTCCTGGGCTTAACGGAGGATCAGGAGCCCGTCCTGGGCTTAACGGGGGAACAGGAGCCCGTCCTGGGCTTAACAGAGGATCAGGAGCCCGTCCTGGGCTTACAGGAGGATCAGGAGCCCGTCCTGGGCTTAACGGGGGAACAGGAGCCCGTCCTGGGCTTAACAGAGGATCAGGAGCCCGTCCTGGGCTTACAGGAGGATCAGGAGCCCTTCCTGGGCTTAACGGGGAATCAGGAGCCCGTCCTGGGCTTACAGGAGGATCAGGAGCCCGTCCTGGGCTTAACGGAGGATCAGGAGCCCTTCCTGGGCTTAACAGAGGATCTGGCATAGGTGAATTGGAAACCCCCTCATTTTGACCCATTTGGCGCTCCACATTTTGCTCCCTCGTGGTGGACAGTGTCGCCGGCTCTCGCACCTGGTCTGACGGGTTGCTCTCTGGCTCTCCGTCATCGGTGGGCTCGGGCTTATGCCTCGTACCGTGGGGAGATTGTAGGCTGGGCTCTGGGTCCAGAGTGGACCTGGCGAGATCCTCCATTGGGCCGACCATGAGAGGTGACCCATTTCTCACCAGATTCCACTCTATGAATGCGGCGAAATCCTCCCGAGGACCATCTTCGGGCGACAACGCTCTGCACCTGGAGTTCAGGCTGGCGTGATAAAAGGTGCAGAGCGCGTGGTCCGGGTAGCTGGTGGCATTAGCTATCCACAGAAACCGTCTAGTATGGTCCTCGAGAGAAAGTCCCTCCTGCTCCAGCAGGAGGAGGAGGTATTCGGGGCGATAGAGGGGATCCATTAAACACTACGGAAAGAAAAAGACTGTGAAAAAACGGAAAAAAAAACGGAGGGAAAACACGCAGTTTGTAACTTTTTAGGTTGGGTCTTCTGTCACGGCTTACGCTGCTGGAAGGAACACGGAGCCGAGGGATAAACGAAACAAGGATTTATTAAATCAAACATAGGCAAGGTAAGTGGCAAATAACAGGTGGCAAGTGGCAAGTGGCAAGTAACAGGTAACAAGTAACAAGTAGACGAGTAGACCCGACAAAACAGAACTGAAACTGAAACAAGGCTTTTATACCAGGGATAATGGGGAAACACAGGTGGATGGCATGACTAAATTAACAGGGACATGGAACACATGCGGAAATGACTAGACACACCTGGGAACTAATCAAACCACATAGAGACAGAAACTGGGTCACAGGGGCAAAAACACACAAAATGGGTCCAGGTGTGTGACACCTTCAGCTTATCTAAAAAAAAAAAAGAGGACATGTTAAAACACAAGACATTATACATTTCAATCAATGTGAAAATGCAGTAAGATGGACTATAACAATCTATACATGTTAGATGTAACATGAATTTATATATGAGAGAGAGAGAGAGAGAGAGAGAGAGAGAGAGAGACTTAATTGACTTTCACATCAGTTACCATTTAAATGGTGCACAATTTACAGAACCATGGTGAATCCATTCCCGAGGTCTGTGTAGCATTGAAACCAACACATGGACTATGAAACCATCGTGCACATTTGTCACACTGAACCTGCAGGAGAATGAAAGTTGGTGAAAATATAATACAAGTTATGATCATATTTATTGTGTTGGCTTTGTGCAATTTACCATGCATTTTTCTTATTTAACTAAGTCACAATGTGCGATTAGCATTTTAGGATACCACTTAACCCCAAAATCACAAATTGTCCAAATTATTCACCAATGTCCATTTATAACCGAATGACTCTCTTCTTTACAGCACAATAGGAACAGTGTAAGCAGACGTGTATATGTCTTTCACACACCTCTGATGGACAGAAAAACTCTGTGCTCTTTTTAGTCGTTAATAAAGTACATATATTAGCAAAGAAAATGTAAATTATTCCATTTAGAAGGATTATCCCACATGCTGATGCATTTGGGTCATGGTTTAGGCCTATTGTAATTTAACGAATAAGATATCAACAATTAGTAAGCAGAAATATACAGGAATATTAAAGTTGCAAGCAGTAATTAAAAGGCCCTCACACCCGTGCCATCCACAATTACCCAGTCTATGATGTCTGTGCTTGTCCTTTGAGGGAGGTCTTTCAAAGCACAGGTCGAACAGTAGTCCTCTTTTGATTCTAAAATGGATAGTTGGAAATAATTTAAAAGTTAACTGAAATTTAAACTTTTTTCCATTACACAATAATTGTTTCACAGTTTGGAGCAACTAACCTGATGCAAGGAACATTTTCACAGCCATTTTCTTTCTTAGGTTTTCTATATAGTCTGTTGATGGATCAATTTCTAATCTTTTTTGGAGATCAGGAAACTATTTTATAGTTTCTTTAGCTATCTTTAAAATATATATATTATTATTATTATTATAAAAATCAGCATAAAAAAAGAAAAGAGCCAGAACACGGTCTTAACACTTTTTTAGAAGTCAATTATCCAAAGCGACCCAAATTATTTAATTGCAATTTTGAAACCTTAACCTTTTCATTAAACCGAACACTCCACAGCTTGTCAAATCCTTTTGGACCGTGTGGGAAATGTGTCCAAGATTCCATTGGATGTTGACCCATCCCTCCTTTCCCAGCTGGTTCAGGCGCATCCTGAAATACTGCCTATGTATGAAAACAATTACCACAGTTTTCAAAGTGTCCAAAAGAAAATTTAAATCAGTGCAAAGCATTTCATAATAATGTGTGTGTGTTCACTTGAGTTTCAGAAATCCTGAAAATAAAAGGTTTTACCTGAATTTTTGAGATGCAGCTGTAAGGAACTTCATATCAGGTTCATCATTTGCAGGATCCACAATAAAAACTGAATTTGAAGGAACATGAAGATACTAAAAAAAAATAATAATAATTAACATTTTATATATTGTAAGGTCATTATTGTAAGGTCATTCTTTTCTTAAACACCTTCTTATTGGCTCACAACCCTCCAGAGGGTGTGACACCTTCATGCTTTAAAAATCACTGATCACAAGATCATTCCTCTTAGCTCTCTAGTCCATGGAATCCTGATGTGGAGATGATGCTGAACTAGAAGTTTCTAAGTTGTCCGTGTCTCAAGCTCATATCTGGAGTCCTATTTGACTACTTGCTCTTAGTAGTACTGTAAAGTAAGAAAGACACTTCCTATGCCCCGGAAATGTAATAAATTAAAAAACAATTAATGAGTGTAATCGGGACAAACAGGGCTGCATTTCCCAAAAGCATCGTAACAAAGCCTAAGTAGTTCATAAAAATTATCCTACGACTTATTTTAGTATTATGGTCTGTTTCCCAAAAGCATTGTAACTTAAGTAGCCTTTGAAAATCTTTGTAGAACTACGAGTGCTTTGGAGTAATCGTAAATTCCCAAGTGCGTCGTAAGAAGACAGATTTATGAGGTCACCTGACAACCGGCAGATTACACTTTTATCTAGATAACACACTACACTGCAACGTGAGTAGCTATAATATAAGGTTTTGATTGTACTTTATTGTAGCCTACCTACTACTTGTTTATTTGTTTAAATGAATGTATAAATGAAATTAAAAAAGGGAAGAATAAAATATATAAATACACATCTAAATTAAATGAATGTAGGCCTACAAAAATAAAAAATCATTAAAGTAGTAATGTGGGAAATATGCTTCAAAGACTGGCCAAAATAGGGATGAATTTAAAAAAATAATGTATGTCAATGACTTGCTGACGTGCACAAAAACATGTATTGGGCACTTCTTGCTGACCTCCTTCCCTGATCTTTGAACCCCCCTGTTTTGCAGAAATACCAAACTAACTGCAAACAGTCCCATATGTTTTGTTTTTTTCTTATTTGGTATCTGTTAAAAATAACATCTTTGTTTCGCTCTAACTTTCAATAATTTCATCTTTTTGAAGGTATCTTTTTTTTGTTTTTGGCCATTTTGTCAGTGCCCCCGCCAGTGATAGGTACTTTATAGGCTTGCCTTGATTGCTAACCCACAACATATTAGGTTAAACGTTCAGAATACGATTCCATATAAGTTTAAATTTCAGCACTTCGCGAATGGACAGCGTAGCACGTAGAAAGCGTTCTCGCGCGTTCATGTTTTGGGAAACGTGCATAGAATTGCGGCGAGCGTTCGTAACCTTACACGTACAGAGCGCTCTTAAGAGCTAAGAAGATACATCGTTATCTGGAAACCCGGCCCAGGTTAGTTGATTGTAATATTATTTTACAACATTAAGTTAAATATTAACTGATCTAAATATTCACAATTAATTGTAACCCGTTATTGATTATTATTATTTCATAGAGCTTATTTTATTCCATTTTTCAATTACATATTGCCTAAAAATGGCCAAAGAGCGGTCCCTTCAAAAAGCTGACACTCATACAGATTATTCTCAACGCCGGCGATATGTTATAACCCTAAATTAATACATTAATTAACTAACTTGTTTTCTATGTACATTTCTGAAATGCATTTTCTGTAAAGCTGCTTTGAAAAAATATGTATTGTGAAAAGCGCTAAATATATTTAAATTAAATTTAATCATACATTTCCTTTACAATCAATTAAGCTGTCTACACTGCAAAACAAATCTCTTAATTACATAATGTCTGATCATGTTATAATGACATGATGATTTGGGTCCATGGGCAAAACAGAATTTTAGCAACATATTGGCATTGCACAATTCAGCACCACGGACAGAAACCCAGCGATCACCACAGGTGCGCCTTCCAGAGCCGAATGTTTTTGCTTTTGTTTTGGGTCACAGAATGCCTACATTTTATTCAATTTAGATAGGGCCTAAAAATACAGATATAAAACAAAAACGAAGTTTCTTCACTTACCACAAACATCCAGTGGTTGTTTTGTACATTCACAAACGAAATCGCACCATCAAAGCTTTCAAAATTAACCTGCATAATGTGACAGGAGCATGATATTTTTTATTTATTCATATATATATATATATATATATATATATATATATATATATTTTTTTTTTTTTTACATTATACTTAGGCCTATATTAAATGTACGTATAGCTTACATTACACGTCTGTTTCCATAATTCACTTATGTTTTTCTACCCTTGTCTAGCGACCTGGTGTCTCGGTCCATACAGAATGACACCGGTGGTGTCATGGTTTAGCTGCTACAGTCTCCCAGTCTCATCGTGTTCGTTGAGGACTGCCCGAATGTTAACTCTCCATAACCTACAGAATATTAATAACATAATTATATACATTTGCAAGCTACTCTTTTTGAAAGCCATAGAATAATAGAGTAATGCACTTACTTCACCATTTAACAGTTTGTGTGGTCGCAGAGTAACTAGGTCTGCGTGCCTTAAAACAATAGTCAATTTGTAAGGCACAGCTTTTACCTTAGCAACAACTTGTTCACTTTCTTTGCATCGCCAGAGGGCTTCAACCTGTAGATGTATTATTTGGCATTATTGAACCATAGGCTTAATTATTTTTTATTTTTTTACATAATGAAAACCTACTTGCTGCACAAAATGTAAATATTATTGGATTTACTTTTCACAAATTTTTTCCTATTCCAAGTCAAGGGATTAACAATGCAACGATTACTCTCGTTCTGTAAAATGCACACATACATATATATATATGGTGGGCTATATATATATAACATATATATTTAAATATGTTATATATATATATATATATATATATATATATATATATATATATATATATATGGCTATATAATAATGCAGGACACTAAATTAAGCACAATTTAAGTCACAATTTGCAGTCAGAGTTATTATAAATGAAACAGTTAATATACCTCATCTGCAATTTGTCCTTCCATTTCTCCCCCAGTGGCTGGATCTGTGTACTTCACTGATGTGTGTTTTTTTTTTTTTTTTCGTTTATGCTTAAGTTTAACCTTTGGAATGGCATCTTTGATCTGGAAAAAAATGTGGAACTGAAATTATTTCCCAGAATAAAATAATTCTGGATTATTATTATTATTATTGCTTCTTGATCAGCAGTTTCATTTGCACCTTTCGATGGATCGATATGCTTGGGTGGTAATTTAGTATTTAGGCAGTTAGACTGTTGCAGCTTGTAAAAAACAAAAAAACAAAAACAATACCAGTAAAAACACACTTTTTTTGCTCATTCTAATATATTTGGATAACTGAAATTACTTTTTCAACAGCATATTTTTGGGGTTGAGGTGAAGGTTTCCTTGAGGTCCATTTTGACTTTGCCATTTCATATGGGACACTGAAATAGCGAGAGGTCTGTCTGCCTCTTTTCATGGATTTTTTAGACCACCTCTCTTCAGCAAACAATTCATCTTTAGATGACTTCCTAGGTCGGGTAAGAACATCTTGGGGAAGACTTGTGACGAAAACGAACTACAAAGCCCAAAATGCAATGCATCAAGTGGGAGGAGTCAGTCAGGAAATTGAGTGATCAAATCAATTTAAAACAGGTGATCGTGAGTGTTGAGTGGTGTGTGTCCGTTGAGTCTTTGTCTGCTGAATCGATGGTCAGAAGGTTGAGCTGCCTGGAGATAGATGTTTAAAATGTGCAAAATAGGAAGAAACAAAATGGGAGATGACTGTCTTAAGTAAGCTTCATTTGCTGCACTATGGAGAAGTGCCTGGCTTCTACAATTCCTGCAAGCTGCTCCTTATCGCGTGGTGTCAGGGCCATATGAAAGCTGAATTAGTAGACCGTAGATGCTGTGAAGTGAAGCCGCTGACAATGAAACTAAAAGCTTGAAGTCTACGGTGTTACAGAAGTTTCGCTGGCTGCACAGTGGACGAGTGTTCAGATGTTTGGTATGCCATTCGTTTATGAGCTGTGTTTGAACTACGTGGGATTGAAACGCTGTAACTTTGAGTAAGTTTGTGGTATTTTGACTGGACTCCAAATCCCCTGATTGTGCATTGGACTCCAGGTAGGCCTTGAAAACTCATTATCTCCACTAAGCTAATTAATCCTCAATGACTCTCGAAAAGAATCTGTCTACTGGACATCTAACTCTCACACTCTCTCTCTCACTCACACACACACACACACACACACACACACACACACACATCAGTCATTTCCCATTTAAACTCTTCATTTAAAGAACACAATCAAAAGAGTCATCAGAACTGTTAAAAGAACCTTATGTATATGAATGAATCTGATATGAAGTGATGGGTTATGTTTGGTTCAGTTATGGACTTGGTGCACCAAAGTAATGTTATTGTTTGAATATTTATTGATGCTGTCTTGATTCATTGACCCGGGTATTATTCTCCCTCATTTAAAAGACAAACGACCCCTTGGTGCTGTCTTATATGGTGTATTGATTCATGAGATGGTTTATTTTTGGTTGTTTATGGGTTGTTTACTTTAACATGCTTTGAAGCAAGAGATATTGAAAAAAGAAATAAGCCCATTTTGAGTTGCATTAAAAAGAATAAGAGAGAAACTGTTTTGCAATTTGTAAATGTGTGGTTAATTTACTGTTCTGTGAAGTGTGATTTTGAGTTAACTGCCATAGCCAGAATCACTACGTAACAGACTATTATTTAAGATGTATTCCCTGTATCGTCCCTTCAGTGAGGTGTACATGGAGGTTATGAACTCTGCTGGTCTGAGGTTATGCTTTCTGCAGAGAATGGAATTTTTCATAATCCCAAACCAATTTTCTGCATGACAGTTGGTGTCTCTTGTTTGGCATAGGTCTCAGAAAAATCCACAGAATACCTTTTTAGGTCACCCAACAGTATGCCACTCCAAAGTGGGAATATTGGCATGTAATTCTCTAAAAGAAATGTGACCATACCTGGGCAGTACCTAGGATTTGGTTCACACTGCTCGTGTTTTTCAACCATCAAATTGTTCAGTACCCCTTCGACGATGCTTCGGAAGAGTCTACTGTATGGAGAACCACCAGTGATTGTTCTAGATGTTTTTTCATCAACTTCCCAGTTTGGGGACTCTTTGATTGTTTCTAGCATGGGTACTTGATTTATCACCTCCTGCAAGAATCCTACACTGCTGTCACACTTTCCGTGACATACCTTGAAAGCAGCACAACGCACAGGTTTTTAAAAATGTTCAGCCCATCAACACACAACGTGTTTTGCAACCTTGCAAAGACATATGTGGCAAAAATTGCCAATTCTTTATCGCTGGTCTTTTTGTGAAAAGCAGAAGAGACTGCTTTAATTACATGTGCTGCACAGAGATGCGAAATGGTCTTCGATTTGATTTCTGACCATTTTTTCTGCTTTTGGCAGATCACATGCACACTTTTGAGGTATGCGAGCACTGATTCCTTGTTAAAAGATAGAAGAACCGCTTGCATTAGTGACTAGCTGTAGTCCGTCTCTACACGGTGTACTTTCACATTAGTATAAGCAGATAATTTCAGCAAAAATTGCATGAGCCAGAATGTTATTGGCGGGACAGAATGCTCTGAAGAAATCATCTGACTCCCTGGCAAAGGTGGGGCACCTCTTCCTCTTCCTGGTAAAGTCAGAGCATAGTACAGGATTTTCTTTTGTTTTGGGAGACTGGAGATTATATTCCCTGTTGCATCTAAATAGAGTTACTTTAGATTTTTTTTTAAAGCAATTTGCTAAAATAGGCATCCCCGTTTCAGTATAAAGGTGGGCCCCAAATGGGTCAACTTGAAAATTGTGAACATATTGTGTGGTAGAATTCTGTATCCGTTGCCCTAATGATGGACTGTGTCAGCTGTGTCTCCAGTAAAATGTTGTCAGTTTCAGGTTTTTTTTTTATTTCGTATGAGATTCCCTTCAGGATGTTTTTTTATTGAGGCTATGGGTTATGTTTCCTGTCACAAGCTCCTCCACTGGGGTGTTTTTCAATCAGTTATAGTACTCTTTGCATGACGCCTTGAATGACACTTCTGGCTATAGCCCCCCGCCTGATGTTACTTGCTTGTCGGAAGCACTTATGGGATTTTCGATGAAGTATTTCACCAGAACGATACACGGTCACTGGAACGAACTGGTGTTGCAAGGGTTTGTGTGATGATGATGAACTTGTAATTAGCACATGAAGGGAATGTGCATAGTTATGTACGGACAGTTCCTTTTTCGGCTTCCTGTCACACGAACGTGTTGGTAAATTTGAGTGGGCAGCAAGGAGTGATTTTACGAATTTTTTTATACATGAAGTGAGTCCATGGCTGTCTAAGTTTATTCATCCCTTTCAAAGGTGATATTCTTTTCCAAATTTTTGGTTCTATGACGAATTTAAAGGTTTTTGGTGGGGGGGTTGACATTTTCCGAAAGTCATTCTTTGTACATTTATTTTCACCACTTTGAAACTCGATTGGGGGTTGCACATCAGCTCCACTGGGAAGAGGCACATCATCTTCAGCTTCACATGCCATAGGTTTCACTGCTCTAGGTTTATCTGCTCTTGTATGACAGTTAGAGGGAGTAGAATCATCTTCCTTTTGAACACTTTCTCTAATGTTCCTCCTGTTGTATCTCCACACAACATAAAGCCACTGTCTTTTGTGTTGAGTGTTTTGTCCAAATATGTTTGTTGAAAGTGTATGCCAGATGGGTGCATTTTGTTTTGTGTCTTGTTGATTTATGTTTGCTGTCCTGAAAAGCCGAACCATTACCTCTTTTCCGCCAGCTGCCGTCCACAAGTCCTTTCTGGCAGCCCCTTTCCCCCTTTTCGTTTTTTCCATGACTGTAACAATTGCACATGCAATTTAGTGACTGACTTAATAAAACTGAAACACTATGTGGCACCTTTATAACCCACAGCCTAAAATTTGAAAAGATTTGTAGCAGGTGTGGCAATGGTCTGTAGCATATTAAAGGTGATGGTCATTCAACATCTGCAATAATACTAAAAAAGTGTCAACTGGTTACACTCACCCTGTCACCATAATGCATAAATCAGCTGTGACCTCAAGGCTAAACTAAAAAGGAATGCTGGTGTAAAATATGGAGTTGTTGTAAAATATAGACAAACCCAACAGTTGAGTTACAATTGTAAATTACATTTTAAACCAATGGTTGGGTTGGTCCAAATTTAACCCAAAATGTTCTTGTGTGTTTTGTGAGCGCTTGGTTTAATTTTTTTGGCCAGGCCAAGAGGTCAAAATGTTGTTTTGCTTGGAAAAAAAAAAAGATAATTCTAGAAGAAAATTTCAGATGGCACTTAGAGGCATCTGAACTCTTCATAGGCTAAAATTAAAGTCTTTAAGTCACAAAATTCGAACGTCTATTAGACAGTGTTGCATTTTTGACACACTCCCTTACTTGTTCAATAGGCGGAGATAACTATTTTAGGCTTCACACGTTTAAAAGGCATTTTAACAAGAAAGAACAATATACAATACAACTATCACATCATACCATTATATCAACGTAGAGATGGCCACTTCGAGCACATTTATTCAAGTAAAGGTAAGGAAATTCCGAATGTCAAACGAATGTCCAATATAAAACCAACTTTACCGCAGTCTGGCTAAGAGGTTAAGAGCTTTTTAAAATAAAATATTACCGCGAATGCACACAGTCCACCCATTATAACACAACAAGAGCTACATTCAGGTGTTTGTTAGCTGTTTAAGTGTGCAAATTAAAGACAGCGCGAGACTGTCTGGGGGCAGACAAACATTGATCTCTCGAGCTGCAGGACGCTGAGGCTTTTCGTCGTAAGAACGAACACATCATGGACAAGATTATTTCAAAAAACATAATAGCTTGGTGGATATAAACGAAAACAGCCACGTGAACATAAACTGTTGAGAAATAAATCTGAAGTGGATCATGATACTGGATTTGAACATTAAAGTGATCGCATTTACCAACTGCTTTCGTCTTCAATTTTAATCTAGAAAAAAAAAAAAAACTGAAAATCATTTGTCTTGGCTGCTTTTTTATGTGTGTATGTATTCATGTATTTATTATTATTATTATTTTGCTTTAACAAGAATTAATCTATATGTAATTAAATCGATGACATTTTATTTGACATTTGATTTGTCCATTTCTGCATCTAAACACCTAAAAACCTGTAAATCTGTTCAGCTCACAGATGAAGACTAAGCTGTAATGCAAGCAGAACTTTCAAAAATGCTTATAGGTCAAAATCATTACAAAACACTTATAAATATTTTAAGGATTTGATAACACTGTAAAATGTCTAATTTGAAACAGTGGAAGCTAATCCCTAAAAAATATTTTATAACAATATTACCAAGGGGCAACATGTATTTTAAAAATTAAAGGAGACCTAGGACGGATCCTTGTGGCACTCAATATTTTACTGGTGATAAATGAGATGACACCCCATTTAAGTAAACAAAATGGTAGCGATCGGACAGGTAGGATCTAAACCATCTTAGAGCCTGCCCTTGAATACCTGTATAGTTTTGTAATCGATCTATGAGTATGTCATGATCTATGGTGTTGAACGCAGCACTAAGATCAAGTAAGACTAGAAATGAGATGCAGCCTTGATCTGACGCAAGAAGCAGGTCATTTGTAATTTTAACAAGTGCAGTTTCTGTGCTATGGTGGGGCCTGAAACCTGACTGAAATTCTTCATACAGATCATTTTTATGCAGGAAGGTGCTCAATTGAGCAGACACAACTTTTTCTAATATTTTAGACATAAATGGAAGATTTGAAATAGGCCTATAATTTGCCAGGACACTAGGATCTAGTTTTGGTTTCTTAATAAGAGGCTTGATAACCGCCAGCTTGAATGGTTTTGGGATGTGACCTAAAGATAACGAGGAGTTAATGATATTGAGAAGCGGTTCTTCGGCTACAGGTAACAGCTCTTTTAGTAATTTAGTGGGTACAGGATCTAATAAACATTGTTGTTGGTTTAGATACAGTGAGTTTATTTAGTTCTTCCTGTCCTATATATGTAAAGCACTGCAGTTTATTTTTGGGTGCGATGGATGAAACTGAAGTGTTAGACGCTGTAGAATCTACATTTGCTATTGTATTTCTAATGTTATCTATTTTATCAGTGAAGAAATTCATAAAGTCATTACTATTTAACGTTGGTGGAATATTTGAATTAGGTGGCGTCTGGTAATTTGTTAATTTAGCCAATGTGCTAAATAAAAACCTTGGATTGTTTTGGTTATTTTCTATGAGTTTGTGTATATGCTCTGCCCTAGCAGTTTTTAGAGCCTGTCTATAGCTGGACATACCGTTTTTCCATGCAATTCTAAAAACTTCCAAGTTAAAACTTCCTAGCAGTTGAGATAGATCAGGCAGGTTATTTGCGAATCTGTCTTTGGTGACTAGAACAATAGTTCTGCCCAGACGGAAACGCTGAGACATATAGTTAATATCAGTTATACGCAGCATGCACGATACAAGGAAATGGTCTGTAATATCACATTGAGGTACGATATCTATATCAGTAAGATCGATTCCATGCGATATAATTAAATCTAGTGTATGATTAAAACGATGAGTGGGCCCGGTGACATTTTGCTTGACTCCAAAAGAGTTTATTAGGTCAGTAAACGCAAGTCCTAATGCATCATTTGAATTATCAACGTGAATATTAAAATATGGAAGGATATAAAACTGGAGCGACGACAGTGAAGGACGAGAGAGGACCAGGCCTGGGCTTGTGCCACGGAGCTGGCGAGGAGGATGCCGCCATGGACGCTCGAGGCGGTGGACTGGAGCGAGTTGCCGGTGCGGGCGAGCTCGCTGCCGACCGCCCGCGATGTGGAGGGAGAGGAGATCGCCCAGCCGGTGGAGGGCCGAGCAGCAGTGCGTCTGGGAACCGGAATTTTTTTTTTTTTTTTTTTTTTTCTTTCCCCTCTCTCGTCTCTGTCGCTCCTCCTTCCATCTCCTTTTCTCTCGCCTCGTCTGTCCTACCCCCAAGTTCCCGCAGGTCACCGTGAGCGGTCCCCCCCAGAGGGAGGGGGGGGGGGCGAAGTAGAGCGCAGTCTCGAGGGTACCCCCGGCCTGCGATGGGGTATGTGGGGCGGGGCCGAGGGACGTGGGAACAAGGAGTTAGGCCGGCAATGATTGGGCAAATCAGTGGCACCTGCGGCCCACCGCCGGTCTCGAAGCCCACGGAGGAGATGGAAGGGTATAAAACTGGAGCGACGACAGTGAAGGACGAGAGAGGACCAGGCCTGGGCTTTTAGTTGTGTTTTCGTTTTTATTTGAGCGCACCAGTCGTCCGTGAGGGGCTGGTGCGCTGTTTTGTGTTTATTTTTGTGATTAAAATGTTATTTGATTGTCCGCCGGTTCCCGCCTCCTTCTTGCCGATGACTAGGATGTTTTAATTCATTACAATATGTATAACATGTTTAAGCAAAAACTGTGGCAAAATGATCATTTAAATGCTATTTTTCTTAAATGCACTAACACTCAGTCAAGACACTTACGATTGCATTTTCATTCAGTGTCCCGCAATGAATGTAGCAAAATTCAATGTGCACATTGAAAATGCATTCCGAGCCGATCACGTGTCCCCCCCCCCCCCACCATGTCAATCACTGCGTGAACAAGGCGGGGCTTGCAGAAGGTCAAAGACTCAAATCTCAAGATGAGGATTCAAGTGAGAGAACATGGACAAGATCGTTGGTCCGTGTACGTTTTGATCATTTCGGTTTATGGCTTCAATATTTCATTCGCACTTGTGGGCGGAGCTGAAACGCTGCTTTCATCTGATTGGTCGAATCGCTCCAGCTTCAGCTCGGTCTTTTCATTCTTTCATGCAGAATAAGAGTCAGTGCGAGTGAAGCACTGTAATGTCTGAAACCACCGCTCACTGTTAATTAGAATAATATTTGAATCAGATGTAGCTGGGCACATAATTCGTGCTGCTGCGACCTGCAAATTATCTCTAGGTTGTAGTATTGTATGAATATTGTCCCACTGATAAATAACAGTGCAAATAGTTCTGTCTCCTTTCTCAGAACACAAATGCAGATATGGTTTTATGTCTACGCAAAAATACAGTAATTATGTCTCCACTGGATGCAACAAGTGCCTTGTTTGTAATGGGTTTTTATTGTTTTGTTTTTTTTTCTTGTTGTGCCGGGAGACGCATCACAGTATGTTAAGGGGCGTATACTCTTTGAGGACTTGGGATTTTACTTGAGACTTGCTTGTGACTTGAAAGGAATGACTTGGTTCCTCCTCTGGTGAAATAAACATATGGCAGGACTTTTACTTACAATTTTGCTTGTTTTTAAAATTGTGCCTAAGTGAACGTAAAAACTGTAATCACTGCTAATCATTCATTATCAATTGTCAATGTTTTACACTTTGCTCATTTTGACACTAATCATTTATTGTCACTCGTGCCTGAGCTTTATATGTTATTCAAGCAATTTCCATTGCACCTCTGGACAGGCGTATCCAAAACGGAATTCCTTTGAGCGCACACAGCACTCTATATAAGCATTCACATCCTGATCGCACAGCCGTCTCTCTGGACACTGCCCCCAAAGTACATTCTTCACTTGCTGTAAACAACACATTCCCAGCATTTAGTAGATCAGTGATCAGTGTTCAGAAAGCCAACTCACGTGATAGACTCAAGTCTATCAGCTTCAGCTGCAGGGTGTCTCTGTTTATGAGGATGTAGTCATGTTTAAAAAATGTGTGTGATTATGATGAACACCACACACGTTACAATGATGTAACGCAACAATGATTTGCCTCACGATGACTTTGGCTGCTCTTTCAGTTGGGTGACCTTTGCTATGTTTGATGAACTGGAACAAAGTCACGCTGTTAGGTGGACGCTCCATAATCAAAATCACTTGATCTTCCGTGTAAAACCATTCAAATAATCTTATGATATGGTCACAAGATGGATTTCTTTGCACTCTTCTCATTGTGAATAACTCCAGACGCATGGGACACAAAGGCTAAAGAAAAGAGATTGGCGAAAGGTTAGCTGACTCCCAACTAATTTCAAATCTCCTAACTAAAGAGTCAAGGAAATTAAAGATGATGCCAATTAACTTTACAAGCACTTTATAGCCAATGATTCTAGGCTTTGATTGTTTAATTCAGGTATACCTCATACTGTCGACAAACAAAAGTTAGTAAAACCATTCTTATTAGAGAATTTCATGAAGAACAAAGTCTTGTCAGCTTACCAGCTACACTCTGTTCAGGTACCAGCACTCCATAACAAATTTGATTGCCACCTAAAAAATGAAGACAGTTTAGTAAACTAATCCTTTTATTTTATTTACATGATCATCTTTACATTTTTTTTAAACAAGGTTTTGATCAAAACTATAAACATTGATGCTTATGTTAGGCCTCAAATTTCACAGAAAGAAACAAGATGCAAAAAGTTTGGTTATGCAGAAAGAGCAACAACTTTTTGGCCATCTTTTTGGCCTATAAGTTCTTCGGGTTTGGCCGATGCGTTCGAAGCAGGACTTTTATTTTAATACGGATAGAAGTCTGTCTAATAATCAGACAGGACAGTTAAACAAGGGAACTAAAATGTATACAAAAAAAGTATACATTCGATTATAAGACAGAATTCTATCCGTATTAGACGGAACTGTTAATCATCTAAAGTATAAGTATGTCTATTTTAAACATTTATTTATTTTTTAGTCCATTTTCAAATGATTTCAAATTTCTTAAATACTAATTAAATTCAATTATATCGGCCATCGTGCTTTCCAAGATATCGTCACTGGCTGTGAAAAAGCCCTGATATCGGTCGACCACTGGCACAGATTACAGCTGATTGATCAGTTTGGTAAAACTGTCCTAAAGTAAAGCTGCTTTATGTTGTTCATGTTCATCTTTGAGAAAAGAACGATCATTTCTGTACATACGTCAGTATAGATTTGCATTAGCGCTGTCAGTTACCGGTTGGGTTGTTTTGTTGTTCAGGATTGTTCTCGGATAACGGTCGAGCTGTGCTGCTCTCCACTGGGAAGTACTCGAATGCGTCCTCGAACACCGTCGCTGCTGCTCTCAGCTGAAGCTACAGCTCTCCTCTGTGTGGCTTGAGCATAATCGAACACCGGCTCAGACTCGAGCGGATCTGTGTCTGCTGTCGGTTCTTCTTTGGATGTTTGTGGAGGCTCCTGCGATGGCTCCGGGTCAGGCACACGAGGACACGCTCTGGTTTTGAGGGTTTGGACGTGATGTTTTACAGACTTCCACACGCTCCTCAAACAACCACAGCCTTTCCTCCCTTTTTTGTGTTTCTCTGCAAACAGAGAATATTGATTAGAAACATGGTTATTATTAGCACAGATTACAGCTGAATGATTAACTTGTAAAACTGTCCTAATGAAGAGCTGCTTTATGTTGTTCAAGTGAATAATTAGCAGGTTTGCACTGCAGTTCATGTTTCTGGAAGAGACTCAGTGCTGATGCTGTGCTACACAGACGTCAAACAGTAATCGTCTCTTAGGGCCGGGAGATTTTTCCAATTTTATTGATTAATTCAAATTTAATGTTTTGCCACAATTTTATTTTACTATATATATATATTATAAATCTAGAAACCATGACTTTGAATAGAAATATTACCAAACGTTAGAATTAGTAACTTTTGAAAAAATAATTGACAATGACAGCCGTAAAAAGAAAAACATGATCCAACAACGTGTGGACGCACATGATTACCGTATTTTCCGGACTATAAGTCACACTTCTTTTTCATAGTTTGGCTGGTCTTGCGACTTATAGTCAGGTGCGACTTATTTATCAAAATTAATTTGATATGAACCAAGAGAAAGCATTACTGTCTACAGCTGCCAGAGGGCGCTCTATGCTGCCAGAGATGCTGCACAGTGCTCCTGTAGCCTACACTGTAGCTGTAGACAGTAATGTTTTCTCTTGGTTCTAAATAAATGCGATTTTATAGTCCAGTGCGACTTATATCTGTTTTTTTCCTCGTCATGACGTATTTTTGGACTGATGCGACTTATACTCAGGTGCGACTTATAGTCTGAAAAATACAGTAATCGCTCACATGTGATGCGCTCAGTGAAGAACCATAAACTCGCTAAATATCACTAGAGCCATTGCAAAGAAGTGAAATAGAAAAAAAAGCAAGAAGATGGGACTAGACTTCTTTTAAATTTAGCACCGTGTTTTTATAATGCTGTTTCATGCAGGAGACTAACACATCCATGTTTACAAAGAAAAAACAATGGAAAAATATTTCATGTTTGTGTCATGTAGACAGGCTTTGTTTTTATAGAACATTTATAGTAAATAGTCTACTGGTGTTATCCCTTCAGTCATTCTGAATTTGAATTAGCTAGACATTTGAGAATTTTTTAAAAAGCATGTTCCTTATATTATTTCTGGATATGTAGGCTATAAGACAAGTTTGTACAAGATGTTGTTGTGGTTCATGGATCATTTCTGTAAAAATATTTCACAAGTTATTTGTTTAACATTTACATCATGCTGGCAACTTCATGTGTGGTGCATTTGGAATAGAACTTTATTTAACTAGAGGGTTAATAAAGAAATGTTACCTCAGTCGTGTTGTAATGATTTTTTCAAGTTGACTCGTTCAAAATCATACTGCTGCTGCTACTCTCCGTCTTCACTAGAAGGTACTCTAACACATCCTCGAACACTTCACTGCTGCTGCTGCTCTCCGTCTTTACTAGGAAGTACTCGAAAACATCCTCGAACACTTTACTGTGGCTGCTGCGGCTGCTGCTGCTGCTGCTCTCCGTCTTCACTAGGAAGTACTCGAACACATCCTCGAACACTTTACTGCGGCTGCTGCGGCTGCTGCTGCTGCTGCTCCCAGTCTTCACTAGGAAGTACTCGAACACATCCTCGAACACTTTGCTGCTGCTGCTGCTGCCGCTCTCCGTCTTCACTAGGAAGTACTTGAACACATCCTCGAACACTTCACCGCTGCTGCTGCTGCTGCTCTCCGTCTTCACTAGGAAGTACTCGAACACATCCTCGAACACTTCACCGCTGCTGATGCTGCTCTCAGTCTTCACTAGGAAGAACTCGAACACATCCTCGAACACTTCACTGCTGCTGCTCTCAGTCTTCACTAGGAAGTACTCGAACACATCCTCGAACACTTCGCTGCTGCTGCTGCTCTCCGTCTTCACTAGGAAGTACTCGAACACATCCTCGAACACTTCATTGCTGCTGCTGCTCTCCGTCTTCACTAGGAAGTACTCGAACACATCCTTGAACACTTCACTGCTGCTGCTGCTCTCTGTCTTCACTAGGAAGTACTCGAACACATCCTCGAACACTTTGCTGCTGCTGCTCTCCGTCTTCACTAGGAAGTACTCGAACACATCCTCGAACACTTCACTGCTGCTGCTGCTGCTATGTCTTCACTAGGAAGTACTCGAACACATCCTCGAACACTTTGCTGCTGCTGCTGCTGCTCTCGGTCTTCACTAGGAAGTACTCGAACACATCCTCGAACACTTCACTGCTGCTGCTGCTGCTGCTGCTATGTCTTCACTAGGAAGTACTCGAACACATCCTTGAACACTTTGCTGCTGCTGCTGCTGCTCTCCGTCTTCACTAGGAAGTACTCGAACACATCCTCGAACACTTCACTGCTGCTGCTGCTGATGCTGCTCTCAGTCTTCACTAGGAAGAACTCGAACACATCCTCGAACACTTCACTGCTGCTGCTCTCAGTCTTCACTAGGAAGTACTCGAACACATCCTCGAACACTTCGCTGCTGCTGCTATGTCTTCACTAGGAAGTACTCAAACACATCCTCGAACACTTTGCTGCTGCTGCTGATGCTGCTCTCGGTCTTCACTAGGAAGTACTCGAACACATCCTCGAACACTTCACTGCTGCTGCTGCTACTAATCTCCGTCTTCACTAGGAAGTACTCGAACACATCCTCGAACACTTCACTGCTGCTGCTGCTGATGCTGCTCTCAGTCTTCACTAGGAAGAACTCGAACACATCCTCGAACACTTCACTGCTGCTGCTCTCAGTCTTCACTAGGAAGTACTCGAACACATCCTCGAACACTTCGCTGCTGCTGCTGCTATGTCTTCACTAGGAAGTACTCGAACACATCCTCGAACACTTCGCTGCTGCTGCTGTTGCTGCTCTCGGTCTTCACTAGGAAGTACTCGAACACATCCTCGAACACTTCACTGCTGCTGCTGCTACTAATCTCCGTCTTCACTAGGAAGTACTCAAACACATCCTCGAACACTTCGCTGCTGCTGCTGTTGCTGCTCTCGGTCTTCACTAGGAAGTACTCGAACACATCCTCTAACACTTCGCTGCTGCTGCTCTCCGTCTTCACTAGGAATTACTCGAACACATCCTCGAACACTTCGCTGCTGTTGCTGCTCTCCGTCTTCACTAGGAAGTACTCGAACACTTCGCTGTTGCTGCTGCTGCTCTCAGTCTAGTAACATGGAGTTGGATGCACCGATCTCTGCCGATGAATTATATTCTGCGTTGCAGAGTCTAGAAAGCGGCCTGTGATTGGCGAAGATTTGTTGCTTGTTCTCAGAGACAGTTTAAGAAAAGGACATTTACCGTTGAGTTGGAGGAGAGCAATCCTCACTCTTCTCCCCGAAAAAGGGGATTTACAAGAGATAAAGAACTGGAGGCTGGTTGCTTTGCTTTGCACTGATTAAAAACTTTTACATTAAAAAAAATTATGTAGCATGTTATTCATATTGACCAGACTTATTGCATACCCAATAGGTTGATATCTGACAATATTATTTTAATTTGTGATGTTTTGGACCTCTCCAATTCATTGGGTTGTGATATTTGCCTGATTTTAATTGACCAAGAAAAGGCAATTGACAGTTGAACACCAGTATTTGTGGCAAACGTTAGATACGTTTGGGTTCAGCTCTGGCCTAATAAACATGATTCAAGTCTTGTATAGTAACATTGAGAGCATTTTAAAGATCAAAGGTGGTTTAAGTGCTCCTTTAAAAGGTCATGGGGGGTCAGACAAGGATGTTCATTATCTGGCATGCTGTACTCCTTGGCCATAGAGCCTCTCCTGCACAAATTAAGAAAATCTCTTGTCGGTGTAAACCTTCCTGGATGAGAAACCAATTTTAAATTATCTGCTTATGTCGATGTTGTTGTCATTGTCAAAAAACAAGAAGATATTGACACCCTTGTAGAAAATTATTAATGGTTTTGGTGTATTGTCCTCTGCCAAAATTAACTGGGGGAAAAGTGAAGCTGTAACAATTAGTAATGAATTAAGCAGAAAACGTTTTACCTGCCGGGTTAATTTGGAGGAAGGGTGGTTTTAAATACCTTGGTGTTTATCTTGGAGATGATGCTTTTCTGTGTAAAAATTGGAACAATGTTTTAGAAAAAGTTGAAGGACGCCTCAAAAAATGGAAATGGATCTTTCCACATGTCTTTTAGGCAGGGTTCGAAATGACTTGGGACTCTTGGGGGGTCCCCTAAAATTGTATTAGTTAGCAAACAAATGTATGATCAAAAAAGAGAGAGGTAATCGAAGCCCTCACCCCGCTGCAAATATCTAGATACTTACATCCCCGACACCCATATAGATACAGAGTAAAATGAAATTCTGAAAAACTATCTATCACTTCTTCTTGCTTTACTACTCCTTCCAATACTTCCCGAAAACAATTTCACCTGATGATTTGAGTAGCTCATTTTGTAAAGTTCTAGGATGATTGGTGTAATTTTGTAGGGCAGGCCTAGTGCTTCTGCATATAATAATAATAAAGTAAAAGCATATATAAATGCAATAGAACAAAAATTCATGTGAAATAAAGCAGTGCTTTTGGTTTTTCAGGTAAATTAACTGTATCCCAGCCAGCAATGACACGTGGGGCCCAGATGGGTTAACTACAGGTTCCATGGGTACTGTGTGGGCATGGCCTTAACTGGGTGAAATCAGCGGGTCCCATGTAGGTTTTGTAGTACGAGTCCCACATAGGAAGCCCATATGAGCTGATTACATGGGCCCCATAAGGGACAAGCATGGGCCAAGTGGGCATGGGTTTGATCTGGGAACACATATATGGGTCTTGCATGGCATATTTATGGGCCAAGTGGGCATGGGGTTTGAACTGGGAATGCACATATGGGTCCTGCATAGAATTTTTATGGGCCAAGTGGGCATGGGTTTGAACTGGGAATGCACATATGGGTCCTGCATAGAATTTTTATGGGCCAAGTGGGCATGGGTTTGAACTGGGAACACATATGGGTCCTGCATAGAATTTTTATGGGCCAAGTGGGCATGGGTTTGAACTGGGAACACATATATGGGTCTTAAACGGCATATTTATGGGCCAAGTGGGCATGGGTTTGAACTGGGAATGCACATATGGGTCCTGCATAGAATTTTTATGGGCCAAGTGGGCATGGGGTTTGAACTGGGAATGCATATGGGTCCTGCATAGAAATTTTATGGGCCAAGTGGGCATGGGTTTGAACTGGGAACACATATATGGGTCTTGAATGGCATATTTATGGGCCAAGTGGGCATGGGTTTGAACTGGGAATGCACATATGGGTCCTGCATAGAAATTTTATGGGCCAAGTGGGCATGGGTTTGAACTGGGAACACATATATGGGTCTTGCATGAAATATTTATGGGCCAAGTGGGCATGGGTTTGATCTGGGAACACATAGATGGGTCTTGAATGGCATATTTATGGGACAAGTGGGCATGGGTTTGAACTGGGAATGCACATATGGGTCCTGCATGATATATTTATGGGCCAAGTGGACATGGGTTTGAACTTGGAATGCACATATGGGTCCTGCATAGAATTTTTATGGGCTAAGTGGGCATGGGTTTGAACTGGGAAAACATATATGGGTCTTGCATGACATATTTATGGGCCAAGTTGGCATGGGTTTGAACTGGGAAAACATATATGGGTCTTGCATGATATATTTATGGGCCAAGTTGGCATGGGTTTGAACTGGGAAAACATATATGGGTCTTGCATGATATATTTATGGGCCAAGTTGGCATGGGTTTGAACTGGGAACACATATATGGGTCTTGCATGACATATTTATGGGCCAAGTGGGCATGGGTTTGAACTGCGTACATATAAACCAGTCCTGCATGGCATATTTATGGGCCGAATGGGCATGGCTTTGATCTGGGAACACATAAATGGGTCCTGCATGGCATGTTTATTGGCCAAGTGGCCATGGGTTTGGGTGATTGGTTCAGGTCCAGCAATATTATGTAATGCTCATCTACAAACAAGCATCAAAAATAAAATAAAATAAGCTTAACTTAGGATATCAAGGGGAGCTTTATCATTCAAGCTCCTCTTGGCAAAGCAAAATCTGCTCGTCACAACATGGCAGACAGAGCATCATTCTGCTTGCTTCGATGCTGGACAGGACAAGAGGAAAAAAGAAAAAAAGGACTTGCAGGAGGCCTCATCATCAATCTGTCTGCCACTTCTGTGTTAGATGTCCTTGGACCAAGGATTAGCATGTGTTTCTATCAAGGTGTAGCTCATACACCAACAATGACTGATGTGTTGGCTGTAAAAGGTACAGCAGATCTGTTTGGTTAGGCTATCTGAAGATCTTCAGGAGGCATTGACATATACATGGTTTATGGTTAAAGATGGTAAAGGGAGGGACTGAGGTAGTTAGAGAAGTAGGCCTGTAAGGACAGAGGCCCTTTCAATTTAAGTAAAAGAATGAAGCTGCAGAAAGCCTTCCGACAGTGCATGGAGCATTCACATAAACACTTTCATTGGTGCAGTGACCCAGATTGGGACAGATTTATGGGGATAAGTGTAAAGGAGACCGCATTGCTACTGCTGGCATTTGAATATTTACAATATTTATATTGTATGAATATTTTGCTAACTCAACATAAGTTGCTTATAACATATAGTTGCCTGTAGAATGTTGGGTAAATCCCTCCCTGATGCCTCATAGGACTCATTTTGCTACCCAATTGGCTTTTGGTCAGTTTGCACATCCATCTACCACGCCGGATATCCAGATTCAAGACCCGCCTGGGGAGTGGTTTCTGGTATCAGAGGTGGAAGTCATTAATTACAAAAACTCAAGATTACTGTAATTAAGTAGTTTTTTGGGGTACTTGTACTTTTATGAGTAGATTTTCAAGCCTGTACTTTTACTTGTAATATTCATTAATCCATGTAATCTACTAAATTACTTTTAAAATCATAGTTGAGTACGGAGTACAATTTTAATTCATATCCAAACCTTTTATCTGCATTTTTGTAGCCAGTAAGGTGATTTGATAGCAAACAAGCCGATGAAAACCGGGTCATGAGGATGGAAAACGAAACAAAACAAAAAAAGGACGTTAATGATTGAGCTTTCATTGATTCTGAAGGAAGAATTTAACCAGTTAAAAATGTATTCATGGATATTTAATCAATAGTCATGGCTCCTCATGTAATTTAGTTTTTTGTCTGCCGGAGACATTTGCTTAATAAGGAAATGAATACTTAAATGATAAAAAAATTTGGGAAAAACACTTGTTTTGCATCTTATCAATTATTAATGATTAATAGATTGAACTTCTGGTAAAGGAAAACACACAATTTCCAGCCCTAGTCTGGAGAAGTGATGGTGACATCAGTGGTTAAAAGTAACTAATACTCTGAATATTTTCTTTTTAATTTTTTTTTTATTTTAATTTTTTAATTTTTATTATTTTAATTTATTTTTACAAACTGTACTTTTATTTGAGTATTTCTCTAACACCGGTTTTACTCGTAATGGAGTAATATTTTAGCAATGCACTTAATTGTACTTGACTACAGATTTTCAGTACTCTCCACAACTGCCTGTTATGCACAACAACACCTAATTAGGCTCATTCATAATGAAGCCAGCGAAACAGTTAAGTTGTTTGTTAATTCTCTCACATATCCTTTAATTTTTACGAATTTTACTGTATTAAATTGTTATTTGGTCAGGCAGTTCGGACATCTCTGGGGCCTGTATGCAAAGGCCGTGTTTCACGCTCAAAACGTTAACAGTCCATTCGGAATCGGAAAGCAAGCTGGCTGTGACTTGGAGGTGAAGTGCATATTTCTTCCGACCAACGCCGAATTTCCATAAAATTAAGGTAAGTTGAAATATTATATTGCCAAAAAAATAACACTGCAGATTGTACAGTAGTCTGTATTTTTGGTTTGTGCTGTTTAAACTGATGTAGAATCTAACCAAAAGGAAAAACAGCGGGGCTGGACAATAATTCAGTATCAGTATATCACAATATACTTTTATTCAATAACGGTACATGATATAAAATATATTAATCATTATTTCACTTCAAATTCATCTAAGTCAATATCAGATTCAGAGTTTGGTTCCGTCCCGAACCCTTCCACATGCTTTAAACATAAAAACATATAGAGCTTGGGCGTAGACGTTATGGAATGGTGCATTGTGGGTAACGGCGGCCAGTTTAGAGGCAACGCAAAGCCGGTTTGTAATAAGATAATAGCCGGTCTCTAGAAAAAGTTATAGAACGTGACAAAAAAAGTTGCATATACCTATAAGGACAAACGTAATAATGAAGCCAAACAACGCTACTTAAAAAAAGAGGTTGTAGGCAGAATCGATCCCTATGAACACATGAAAGTTTACCAAGCCTCAGTTTACCTGATAATTTCTCCTACCGGGTCTATGGAGTGAGCGCTTACACCTCCGATCAATTAAAACATTTAAAGTCACTGGAGGCTCACCTGCAGTTCACAAATGGATGTGCAAATTAAACGTGGAGAAAAAAATCATTCTAACTAAGGAAATGTTAACAGTTCTGAGTGTGTGTGTGTGTGTGTGTGAGAGAGAGACACCATACACATGTCTCATCATAACTATGTATTATAATATTATCGAAGGTGATGGTTTTCCTCCGTACAGCGGCGACCCCAGCCATCTGACGCCTCTTGGTGATTTCAGACACCTTGTGTTTTTTTTCCAAGTAGGAAAATGTTGAAAACTAATATGATTCACGAGGCGTTTGCCCTGTCGATCATGAGACCGACCGATTACAGCAATTCTGAACCATTTTCCCAAAAATAATCAAAATTAATGACCAACTGACCAACGTTACCTAATGCCTACTATACAGTACATCTACTGAAATGTTATGTGACAAATTTTGGACTGATATATGGATCAGAGCAGCTAGTCTATAACACTCACTCATCCATCTTGCTGATGATGCCAGAAACTTTGGTGCCCTAGACAACGTGTCATGTTTCCCTTTCGAAAACCATCTGGGGACTATGAAGCGGCTAGTGAGACGGCCCCAAGGCACAGTTCAACAACTCGTAAGACGTCTCAGTGAAAAGCAGCGTTCACTCTCCCTTAAAAGTGGAAAAGAGAGGGCAAATAAGCCTCTACAACCTCATTTCTCAGGTCCGACTCTCCCTGATGTTCCTGTCCGCATGCAGTACATGAAGTACAGACATGAGGGCAATATCATTTCTCGTTGTGAAGGCAGCAATTGTTTTAATGGTGCGGAACATTGTTGAGTTGGTATCAGGGGTTATGTATGCAGTCTGTCAGTTTTATGAAAAAGAAGGCAGCTTTTACAACTACCCTATTGAGTCAACGTGTGTGGGGATTAGAACAGTGACACGGCTGTCTCACGAGCTGCACAGTGTGTCAGTCACAGATTTAACTGAGAGACTAATACTTCTGCCATTGCAGGATGGAGCTGTTGCATTTGTCCAATTACACAATCAGTAACCATTATGAACTTTGCAGCATGCCCCTGTTCTGTGTTGTCTAAGTTTATTGACGAAACCTACGATGGCCAATCTGTGGTGGATATAATTCCAACATGTTGGATGACCGAAGAACAAAATGAGTGTTTCTGGCCATTAGGCCGTAATGTAACCAAGGCTGTGAAGGACCGACAGAAGCCAGAGAAATCGTGGCCGAAATACTTCATCAGGGTACTTGGATGGGCAGGTAAGAGGTTCTTTTCTGAATTTGACAAATATTTGACAAAGGGAAGTCGTGGCCTGGTGGTTAGAGAATCGGACTCCCAATCGAAGGGTTGTGGGTTCGAGTCCCGGGCCGGCAGGAATTGTGGGTGGGGGGAGTGCATGTACAGTTCTCTCACCACCCTCAATACCACGACTGAGGTGCCCTTGAGCAAGGCACCGAACCCCCAACTGCTCCCCGGGCGCCGCAGCATAAAAAATGGCTGCCCACTGCTCCGGGTGTGTGCTCACGGTGTGTGTGTGTGTTCACTGCTCTGTGTGTGTGCATTTCGGATGGGTTAAATGCAGAGCACAAATTCTGAGTATGGGTCACCATACTTGGCCGAATGTCACTTCACTTCACTTCACTCTGTCTGTCATCTATCTAGCTCAATGTCAATAAGGCATCAATTGGTGCCAATAATGTACTTTTCAAATTTAGGTTGTAAAATTGTGATTTCTATATTCAATTGCCTTTTTCTGAACCAACATCAGTCATCATAAATGGTAAACAATATTTTTTCATGTTTACTCAACTCCAGGCATTTGAGATTATTTATAGGTGCAAATACCAAAATTATTTTTTTTATCACGGTCAGTATAGATTGCATACTAATACCCTTTTTCCTTTTGTTAAGACACTTTTGAGGCTGCTCGCAAAAAATTTAAAAAGCGGAGGCAATGTCTGACTTACAGACAGATTTGCCTGCAAGGCGAAAAAGCAGGTAATGTAATACACAGAATACATAATGTTATATAATGTTATATAATTAACGTTGCAGAATTTCTGGCATTAAAGGAAAAGTACTGTTTTTTTAACCTGTACTAAACCTTGTTTCTAGCATGTTTCTTTCATAAACTTACCCGGGGAAGTTTGGAGTGACTTTTTGTCCTTCTGGAGATATTTAGATCCATGTCATTCCAGCAAAACGGTAGCGGTTGGGGCCAGTAAGCCTAAATAAAACATTATCAGTGACAAAACATCTTCTTTTCACCGGTATGTTGTTATGAATTGCTAGTGCTATCCCTCGATGACTTCAGAACAGCTTGTTTGTCATCCAGGCATTTAAAAAAATATTTGTCAATACGAGCCGATGACGTCATTGCCGTTTGCCACCACATGATTATTTTATTTCAGCCTTATACACTACATCCAATGGCCTGCTAACTTGCTACTGCTAGTACAATATAGCAGAATATCCGATTTTGAGGATATGTTGGACATCTTCATTGTGCACAATTTTGTGGAAGTGATTTCATCGACGTCTTCTGTCAACCCAAAGCTATCTAGAAATAACCTTAGGCTTGTTTGCTGATTTTTTTAAAAAGCCCTGGAAGACAACCAAGCTGCTCCAAAGTCAACGAGGGATGGCACCTAGCAATGTATAACTACATATTGGTGAAAAGAAGACGTGTTGTTACCGATAATGTTTTATTTAGGCTGTAATGTTACTGGCCCTGACCTCTACGGTTTTGCTGGAATAGCACTCACTGAGATGGATGTAAATTTTTCGCGAACAACATCAGGTTACTCCAAACTTCTCCGGCTGAGTTTATGAACTTATTTCGTGCTAGAAATGAGGTCCAGGTTCAAAAAAACTTTTCCTTTCCCTTTAATTTCCATTTTTCATTTACGTCAAATATGGCAGTTGTTGGAAACATTCCTTGAGCCACATACAGTATAAAAAACTCCTTTCGGTGGGAATATATCATAAGAAGCAATATTGATGCCAGTATTTTAGAGTCCAAAACTAGATCAGTATGCCTCTAATGCTGCTTTTCCACTGCAGCACGGTACAGCGCGGTATGGCATGGTACAGCACCACACGCTTTGGACAACCAGGACGGTTTTTGTTTCCATACAGAAGGTAGTGTCGTTACGACCTGGAAGTGGGTGTAGTTGGCATGGCGACACTGCTGTGACGTCATTTTTATTAGACGGCATATGTACTGTCACGCTGTGGTCAGTAAAGTAAACACAACAATGGAGGCATTAGAGGCGTTACTGCTGCTGTTGTTCGCCCTGTGGCTTGTAGTCAGCGAAAACGGCAAAAGACAGAGCCAGGAATATTTAGAAGAAGCGAGGCTGTTGTGTTGTGTGTTCTGTTTTGTTTTACACACATGGCGCGCTCGCTAAAATCACCCTCGATCTGCTGCCCCCCTGTTTACACCAGACACGTATTTCTCTGCGACGGTCGGCAAGCGCTTCTGATCAGCTGTTGTCCTTGTAGAACATGTGCTGGGGTTTATACAACTCCCTGTACTTCTCCACTTCTAAGATTAATTTTACACCGCTCATCTGGACTTGTCATCAACTCCTCTGCCTCTCTCTCACTTCCTTGTTTGTGTGTTTCGTCGCGCTAATTTTCTCTAACCAATCAGTGGACAGCAGCCTGTTACGTCACGTTTTGTGTTGGTTCAGCACGGTTAGAGCCACCTCTGAAACAGGTGCGAAAAATCGTAATGGGTCCCGGGTCTCCCAGTGAAAACACAAATAAAGCGTGCCGTGCGGAGCCGTTACGAAAATGTGCAGGGGAAAAGGGGCATAACAAACACCTCGAACTGCTTTTTTCAGTGTATTCTATTGTAAAAGTTTAAATGTTTGCTTTTAACTGAATATAGAGCACCAAAATCCCAGCTGGCTTCCAGTGAGGAGGAAACGGACATTGAGGGAGATGTCTTGCCACCTACTCCTCCCGAGGCGTTTGTGTCTAAGAAAATGTTGGGTGCAGGTGAAGCCCGGACAAAAAACAGGGTTAGTGATTAAGTGTGTGAAGTGATTAAGTGTAACAAGACCTACAATAGGTATATTGGCCTACAAAAGGAGAAGTGAAAATGTCCCTTCAATGAGAAATGTAGATAGGCTATATGGTCAGGATTTAATTTATTTTAAATTTAATTGATGCACTGACCCATCCATTGACTTTCGAGTGATTGCCCGCATATCGCCTAGCCAGTGGTTCTTAAAACTTTTTTGTCAGAGAATAGCTTATCCATTCACAAATTAAGGTGAATCTGCAGCATTCTGTCACAGAGGGGAAATATCACATGCTGAAAACGTCGCCTATGATAAGATAAATTCTCTCTTTGCATTCGATTGTTTATAGTGTCAGACAGAAAAATCTGAAATGCCGTTTCATTCATTCAGTAGGCTATATTTTAAGACCCCTTATTCAAATCTTCATTTTCTCTTGCTCTTTTCTCAACAATATACATGGAGAGCATCTCGCGACCCATCGGAAACGTCTTGCAACCCCCTTGGGGGTCGCAATCCCTTGGATAAGAACCATTGGCCTAGGCTACGTTTTGTCGCCCAATGATAAAGATCCTTAGCTCTGGTAAAAGGCAAACTCTATTTCAGTAGCCTAATCTTCCATTGAAAGCTGACAGTAATTAGTTTAACACTTTATTATTATTATTAACATTGACATGCCAAAAATAAGGATGCCAGGTTTAAAGCGGGGTGTTTGGCTATGTAATGGACAGAGAATATTTTGATATTTACTGTCTTAATATGGTGTTTTCTGATCCTGTGACTTTAAATGTACTTTGCTCTATTACTGTATACTCTTAAGGTTCCTCACTTGAAGTTGCCACTAGGAGGATGATGAAGTTCCTGATGGTGCCAGAACTGCAACGGCAGTACAACGCGACCGGATGGATGGGCAAGCTGTGCTTCATAGATCTGCGTCTTTTTGAAGTTTTCTATGGTAAATTCAGTTTTTTAATTGCTCAATGAAACTTGTCTTTGGCCTTTCTTTTATTTATCCAAAGTAAAATGATACAGTAGTTTGTCAAAACACAATTTAGTTGGAGATTATCAACATTTTAACATAACATTAAGGACAATTTCAGCCTTATAACCACTGGTCTGTTCTACATGCAACTCTTTAACCACTCGCCCAATCGATCTCAAATTTGGTAGATTTCGTTCTATAGGCATGAGTGTAGTGCCCATTTTCATGTCTTGTCAAAATATGCCAAATTTATGACTTGAATTATTACATTAATTTGCCTTAATGGCCGAAAAATCAACTTCAAGAATTGTTCTCCGCAGAATCAGGATTCTTCTCTGCAAAATCCACACTTTAACAGTTAGTCTTATCTTTGAAGTATACTACAACTTTTCTCCAATACACTGTGTTTAAAAAATTCAAAAATGTGTAAGTGAACTGAACTAGTCCAGTGATACTTTAATTGTTTCTAAGGGGGGCCCGTCAACACTTTAGCAACATTGTGTAGGCCTATACTGTGTGCAGGTCTCCTACCTAAATCAATGGCGAATAAAATGTAGGCCTATAGACCCATTTTGGACCTACGTCATTGTGACGTACCGATGACATTTAGTAACGGAAGTAAGAGCCCCTCCATAGACTCTCGATGAGATTAGTTTAAGACTAAGGCAGTCAAAATCAAAAATGTTAACTTTTTAAAACAACATTCATGGTCTTGGAGAGACAAGATAAGAAAAACTTTATTGTCTGTCACAAGTGACAGAAATTTGTCTTCGACAGGCTCAACAATATATAGATTTGAAAAAAGAGAAAACAAATACACTCACTAAAATAGCCACACAGTGGTACACCGTAACAAACAACAATAACCAGACAACAACAACAATGAACACAGGTTGGAGTTAAGGTGCTGGTTTCAGAATATTCAACTTAGTGATGGCCGTGGGAATGAAGGACATCTTATAAACATTTTTACGGGCTAGTGGGACCTTGTAACGGCGACCTGATGGCAGTAACTGAAAGGACTGGTGAAGAGGGTGGGTGGGGTCTTGTGTGATGGTGGTGGCTTTCCTAAGTACTGAGTGAGTGCAAATATCTGATAGGGGGGTTTAGGGGGAGCCAATTATTTTGCCAGCCTGTATTATTATTCGTGTGAGGTTTGTTTTGTATTTAGTGGTGAGTGCATTGTACCAAGAAGAGATGTCAACCATTGTGGATTGTTCAAATTCACTACCCTTTCGAGTTGTTCGGGATTAAATCATCCACTCAATTAAACTGCTGTAAAAATGTATCAGATTCATATTTTTTTTTTCTATTTTTTTGCATAAATCTGTTAATCAACCTCAGTCCTGATCAAAACTACCAAATGTTTTTTTAAAAATCCAAGATTTTAACTCTTTAATTGCCAAGTTCATAAATGATTTCACTGATTTGGGGGAAAAAACATACAAAATTACTTATTTTCAATATAAAAGTAATTGTGGCTGGATTTTTTTTTACTGGTCCGTTACTATGCATTGATTTAATATGCAATCCGAACGCACCCCTGGCTCATATAGCGAGTGAGCAGGTGGGTTAATAACGAGATACGCGATAATGATTGGCTAAGCCAGAGTCATGTGTTTCATGGTAGCCAATCAGAGCCAGTGTTTTTACACACACGCGCCAGCGGCGCCAAACACACACAGTCACACACACACACACACACACGCAACAGCTACACCGATTCGCAGCAGCAGCAGAAATGGCGAGTCAGGAGCAATCCGATGAAAAGTTGGCATTTTCAAGGTGGAGGTATAAGCACTACTTCAAATTCATTGTAGTCAAAGGCAAGAACGTGCATGTAATGTGTACATGTAATGTGTGACACACGCATATACAAAGCGAGTGGCCAAAAACACTTTTCTTGCAAAGAGTGCAGGATAAAACTCTTGCTGTCTGTTGACGTGCAATAAATCTCGAAAGTTATGTACGAACACCTGTCTGTTCTACTTATTTCAACTGACTTGTGAAAACTGTAAAAAAAAAAAAAAAAAGTTGGTATATGTCAAAGAATTTTTTATTTTTTTTAGCAGTAACGCAAATAGTTACTTTCCGTGGTAACGAGTTACTTTTATTATAGAGTAATTAAGTTACTAACTCAGTTACTTTTTGGAACAAGTAGTGAGTAACTATAACTAATTACTTTTTTAAAGTAACGTTCCCAACACTGCTCACACCCTCTCTTCTCTCTCTCTCTCTCTCTCTCTCTCTCTCTCTCTCTATCACACACACATACTATAATTTGCTGTTATACTCCATATACAAGCCAGAAACCAAGCCTTTTTTTGCACAGGCCTATTTAAAGGGTTAATGGTCCACAATCACTTTTTATATTGAAAATATGTAATTTTGTGTCTTTTTTTTTCCCAAATCAGTGACATCATTTATGAACTTGGTAATTAAAAAGTTAAAATCTTGGAATTATTTTAAAAATTTGGTAGTTTTGATCAGGACTGAGGTTGATTAATAGATTTATGCAAAAAAAAATTAAAAAAAAATTTATCTGATACATTTTTACAGCAGTTTAATTTAGTGGATGATTTCATCCACGATCATCCCGAAAGAGTAGTGAATTTGCCCACAGTGTACCGTTGAGTTTTCCCTAAATATGGGTCAAAATAAGATTTGTCACCAAAAATCATTCCATTAGCTCAAACACAGAGAAAGTTGTGGCCAAAATAAGACTCAACTTTACCCCCTAGTGGACGAAAACGTCCCCAACAACGCACAAGGTAGATGTGTAGACTGTGGTTAAAATGTCCTTGCTGACATTAAAAGTCCTGAGCTTTCTCGGGTGGAGGCGCTGCTGGGCTTTCTTGTACACATATTCTGTGTGTTCGGAGAAAGAGAGGGATCTCTCTATTTCTGTTCAGAGTTATCTAAAAGATTTGACCTGTTCTACATGTTGGCCATAAATGCTGATCGGCTGGAAAAGCGGTGTTTGTGTCGTAGTAAGTGTTCCTCTGCTACCACAACAAAGTTCCTTGGTCTTTTCAATGTTGAGTTCGAGGAAACTTGCCTTAAAAGTCCTGGCCAGATTGCTAACTGCCTGATGGTAGTCAGACAGCGCATTGGCACCTGTCAGATGGGCTACTAAGGCCATGTCGTCTGCATATTTAAAGAGTCATTCCTTCACTGCTGCAAGAGATGGCCAAGAAGAGATTGGGAGATAAAACACAACGTTGTGGGAGTCCTGAGATTAAAAACCGCTTACTGTATTTAAAACCATTTACTAAAACCTGCTATTCTGTAAAAAACTCTTAATCCATAAAATCAGTGCTGGATGGACCTGAAGCTCCACCAGACAGTGCAATAGTGTGTCTGTGTGTACAGTATTAAAAGCAGAGAAAAAGTCCATAAATAAAATCCTGGTGTGAGGGTGCACTGAATCTAGCTGCCTGGTCACCCTGTCCAAAAGAGTACTGAAGGGTAAGAGTACTCACAATCCCAGGTCTACTAAAATCTGCGTTCTTGTGAAGTTTCAAAAACCTGAAGTTGTCACCAAATATGAATGTCAAGCAGAATATTTTAAAATATTTCATTTTCAACTGCTACCTATTATGCCTGAACACAGTGGGATTGCATTTAGCCTACACAACAGTGTAATTCTCACATTTGAAACGGTTTCCCTGTATTTGAAATAGCCTAGTCAAGTGTAGGAATGTAAATGCAATAAAGTAACGAGCATTCTATCTTGCGCCGCAGCAGTTTGGAATTTCTTGTGACACATCCGATGAAAAAATGGCTGCAACACGTCCTTTTCTCCCTCGTTGTCATGGTGAATCGCTGTTTCCGAGCTCCATTGATGATAGCTTTCCTTAGGCTGCGGACACAAGAACAACCTAGGGTTTTTGTTTGCAGGGTAAATCAGCTCAGAGATCAAGGTTGGTTTTACAGTTTGTTAAACCTTCTACTTGGAATGGGGACCAGGACTTTTGACCAATTATGTGTAAGGTTTATAAAGATAGTATGTCATTCATCCTGTTTTATTGTTGTGATTCTACAGCAAGGGAATAATAGAATTTAATCAGAACATCAAACGATGTATAACACACCATTTACATATGTTGGGCTCCTGTGAGTTTTACTCGCACACATACATCAAGAATCAGCATATGAATCTCAACGTGACATGCTTCAATGGTGCAGTGCATTCTGGGATCATGGATAAGTTTCGTATGATGCACTCAGAATGCATTGCACCATGAAGCATGTCACCATTGTTGAGATTCATATGCTGATTCTTGATGTCTGTGTGCGAGTGTATATAATCTCTGCTGGTGTTGAACATCTGACAGCGCTTCGCATTTCACTGGCAGCTGTCGTGTCTGTGATTCGACTGGAAGTTATGTGATATGACATGATATATTCATGGAAAACTGTTTCTAATGTCGCTCAAATCTGGTGTGCATTTGAGGCTAAATTTCAACATGTAATGGAAAAAGGGTTATAGGTTGGCATAAAATTCCATGGTAAATGTCACCCTAGGGGTAACATTTTAGCTTGCCACATGTGGAAATGTGTTACTTGAATGAATGATTTGAAGAGTTGCAAGTTGAAGCAAAAAATAACCTCGCTAAATTGACTTATGCTCCCTTGTTTTTAGGTGCACTGAAGAGTAACGCTATAACTCAGAATGTGAACCGAAAGGATGTGGAAATGGCACTGGGGAAATGGTTCACAGGCGCACGTGATCGTGGCGGGGAGAGGCCTGCAAGAGCCCTAAGAGAAAAAAGAACATCGACAACACAAACGCCATGACTGTTTTGGATGTGGATTTTAATATCCATGTTGATAATGAAAACGATGAATTGGGATCACCATTTATAGACATTCTGAACTCTATTGGTGTTAGACAACACGTTTCAGGACCTACTCATTGTCGAAATCATACTCTAGATTTAATACTGTCACATGGAATTGATGTTGATGGTGTTGAAATTATTCAGCCAAGTGATGATATCTCAGATCATTATTTAGTTCTGTGCAAACTTCATATAGCCAAAATTGTAAATTCTACTTCTTGTTAGTATGGAAGAACCATCACTTCTAACACAAAAGACTGCTTTTTAAGTTATCTTCCTGATGTATCCAAATTCCTTAGCATATCCAAAACCTCAGAACAACTTGATGATGTAACAGAAACTATGGACTCTCTCTTTTCTAGCACTTTAAATAAAGTTGCTCCTTTACGCTTAAGGAAGGTTAAGGAAAACAGTTTGACACCATGGTATAATGAGCATACTCGCACCCTAAAGAGAGCAGCCCGAAAAATGGAGCGCAGCTGGAGGAAAACAAAACTAGAGGTATTTCGTATTGCTTGGCGGGAGAGTAACATATCCTACAGAAAAGCATTAAAAACTGCTAGATCCGATTACTTTTCTTCTCTTTTAGAAGAAAACAAACATAACCCCAGGTATTTATTCAATACAGTGGCTAAATTAACGAAAAATAAAGCCTCATAAAGTGTTGACATTTCCCAACACCACAGCAGTAATGACTTTATGAACTACGTTACTTCTAAAATCGATACTATTAGAGCTAAAATTGCAACCATTCAGCCGTCAGCTACAGTATCACATCAGACAGTGCACTATAGACCCCCTGAGGAACAGTTCCACTCATTCTCTACTATAGGAGAGGAAGAATTGTATAAACTTGTTAAATCATCTAAACCAACAACATGTATGTTAGACCCTATACCATCTAAGCTCCTGAAAGAGGTGCTTCCAGAAGTCATAGATCCTCTTCTGACTATTATTAATTCCTCATTGTCATTAGGACATGTCCCCAAAACCTTCAAACTGGCTGTTATTAAGCCTCTCATCAAAAAACCACAACTTGACCCCAAAGAACTAGTTAATTATAGACCAATCTCGAACTCCCTTTTCTGTCCAAGATACTAGAAAAGGTGGTATCCACACAATTATATTCCTTCTTAGAGAAAAATGGTATATGTGAGGATTTCCAGTCAGGATTTAGACCGTATCATAGTACTGAGACTGCTCTTCTTAGAGTTACAAATGATCTGCTCTTATCATCTGATCGTGGGTGTATCTCTCTATTAGTTTTATTGGATCTTAGTGCTGCGTTTGACACAATTGACCACAACATTCTTTTGCATAGACTTGAATACTTTGTTGGCATCAGTGGAAGTGCATTAGCATGGTTTAAATCGTACTTATATGATCGCCATCAGTTCGTAGCAGTGAATGAAGATGTATCCTATCGATCACAAGTGCAGTATGGAGTACCTCAAGGCTCAGTACTAGGGCCGCTACTCTTCACGCTTTATATGTTACCCTTGGGAGATATCATCAGGAAACATGGTATTAGCTTTCACTGTTATGCTGATGATACTCAGCTCTATATTTCTTCGCAGCCCGGTGAAACACACCAATTTGAAAAACTAATGGATTGCATAGTCGATATAAAAACTGGATGACGAGTAATTTCTTACTGCTAAATTCTGAAAAAACAGAGGTGTTAATTATAGGACCTAAAACTCTGCTTGTAATAACCTAGAACACCGTCTAAGACTTGATGGCTGCTCTGTCAATTCTTCATCATCAGTTAGGAACCTAGGTGTGCTACTTGATCGCAATCTTTCCTTGGAAAAATGCAGTTTTACAAATGCTAGCAACGTGGCTTTTTTATCTCAAAAATATATCTAAATTACGGCCTATGCTCTCAATGTCAAATGCAGAAATGTTAATCCATGCATTTATGACCTCAAGGTTAGATTATTGTAATGCTTTATTGGGTGGTTGTTCTGCACGCTTAGTAAACAAACTACAGCTAGTCCAAAATGCAGCAGCAAGAGTTCTTACTAGAACCAGGAAGTATGACCATATTAGCCCGGTCCTGTCAACACTGCACTGGCTCCTTATCAAGCATCGCATAGATTTTAAAATATTGCTTATTACTTATAAAGCCCTGAATGGTTTAGCACCTCAGTATTTGAATGAGCTCCTTTTACATTATAATCCTCTACGTCCGCTACGTTCTCAAAACTCAGGCAATTTGATAATACCTAGAATATCAAAATCAACTGCAGGCGGCAGATCCTTTTCCTATTTGGCGCCCAAACTCTGGAATAACCTACCTAACATTGTTCGGGAGGCAGACACACTCTTGCAGTTTAAATCTAGATTAAAGACCCATCTCTTTAACCTGGCATACACATAACATACTAATATGCTTTTATTATCCAAATCCGTTAAAGGATTTTTAGGCTGCATTAATTAGGTGAACCGGAAACACTTCCCATAACACCCTATGTACTTGCTACACCATTAGAAGAATGGCATCTACGCTAATATTTGTCTGTTTCTCTCTTGTTCCAAGGTCACCGTGGCCACCAGATCCAGTCTGTGTCCAGATCAGAGGGTCACTGCAGTCACCCGGATCCAGTACGTATCCAGACCAGATGGTGGATCAGCACCTAGAAAGGACCTCTACATCCCTGAAAGACAGCGGAGACCAGGACAACTAGAGCCCCAGATACAGATCCCCTGTAAAGACCTTGTCTCAGAGGAGCACCAGGACAAGACCACAGGAAACAGATGATTCTTCTGCACAATCTGACTTTGCTGCAGTTTGGAATTGAACTACTGGTTTCGTCTGGTCAGAGGAGAACTGGCCCCCCAACTGAGCCTGGTTTCTCCCAAGGTTTTTTTCTCCATTCTGTCACTGATGGAGTTTCGGTTCCTTGCCGCTGTCGCCTCTGGCTTGCTTAGTTGGGGTCACTTCATCTACAGCGATATCGTTGACTTGATTGCAAATAAATGCACAGACACTATTTAACTGAACAGAGATGACATCACTGAATCCAATGATGAACTGCCTTTAACTATCATTTTTGCATTATTGACACTGTTTTCCTAATGAATGTTGTTCAGTTGCTTTGACGCAATGTATTTTGTTTAAAGCGCTATATAAATAAAGGTGACATTGACATGTATTTTTTGGAGAGATGTTTTTTCTTTTTTTCAGACATTTTTAAAAAATAAATTTTTTTTAAATTTATTTACCGGTACGTTGTCAAGTCACCTTTATTTATATAGCGCTTTAAACAAAATACATTGCGTCAAAGCAACATTCATTAGGAAAACAGTGTCAATAATGCAAAATGACAGTTAAAGGCAGTTCATCATTGAATTCAGTGATGTCATCTCTGTTCAGTTAAATAGTGTCTGTGCATTTATTTGCAATCAAGTCAACGATATCGCTGTAGATGAAGTGTCCCCAACTAAGCAAGCCAGAGGCGACAGCGGCAAGGAACCGAAACTCCATCGGTGACAGAATGGAGAAAAAAACCTTGGGAGAAACCAGGCTCAGTTGGGGGGCCAGTTCTCCTCTGACCAGACAAAACCAGTAGTTCAATTCCAGGCTGCAGCAAAGTCAGATTGTGCAGAAGAATCATCTTTTTCCTGTGGTCTTATCCTGGTGACTGCAGTGACCTCGGAATAAGAGAGAAACAGACAAATATTAGCGTAGATGCCATTCTTCTAATGATGTAGCAAGTACATAGGGTGTTATGGGAAGTGTTCCCGGTTCCGGTTTACCTAATTAATGCAGCCTAAAAATCCTTTAACGGATTTGGATATTAAAAGCATATTAGTATGTTATGTGTATGCCAGGTTAAAGAGATGGGTCTTTAATCTAGATTTAAACTGCAAGAGTGTGTCTGCCTCCCGAACAATGTTAGGTAGGTTATTCCAGAGTTTGGGCGCCAAATAGGAAAAGGATCTGCCGCCTGCAGTTGATTTTGATATTCTAGGTATTATCAAATTGCCTGAGTTTTGAGAACGTAGCGGATGTAGAGGATTATAATGTAAAAGGAGCTCATTCAAATACTGAGGTGCTAAACCATTTAGGGCTTTATAAGTAAGCAATATTTTAAAATCTGTACGAGTTCAAAGAAACTCTCTCAAATGAATTTGATGACATGGGAGGAAAACTATGTGTAAAATGTTTGTAAAAATGAGAATCTTACACAGTAGTGTGGGTGTCAATGCTTTCATTTCCATCATTGATCCTAATGTAAATGAAGAGTGCCCTTTTTGTTTGCAGAGGGAAACAGTTTACCACTGCCTTTTGGATTGTAGCAGACTGTGCTCTTTTTTTCAGTTGTTGCAAGAAATGTTCATGATGTTTGAAGAGAAATTTTCTAAGCATCTATTTATTCTTGGTTTTACAACCCGAATTCCGGAAAAGTTGGGACGTTTTTTAAATTTTAATAAAATGAAAACTAAAGGAATTTCAAATCACATGAGCCAATATTTTATTCACAATAGAACATTGATAACGTAGCAAATGTTTAAACAGAGAAATTTTACACTTTTATCCACTTAATTAGCTCATTTAAAATTTAATGCCTGCTACAGGTCTCAAAAAAGTTGGCACGGGGGCAACAAATGGCTAAAAAAGCAAGCAGTTTTGAAAAGATTCAGCTGGGAGAACATCTAGTGATTAATTAAGTTAATTGATATCAGGTCTGTAACATGATTAGCTATAAAAGCTTTGTCTTAGAGAAGCAGAGTCTCTCAGAAGTAAAGCTGGGCAGAGGCTCTCCAATCTGTGAAAGACTGCGTAAAAAAATTGTGGAAAACTTTAAAAACAATGTTCCTCAACGTCAAATTGCAAAGGCTTTGCAAATCTCATCATCTACAGTGCATAACATCATCAAAAGATTCAGAGAAACTGGAGAAATCTCTGTGCGTAAGGGACAAGGCCGGAGACCTTTATTGGATGCCCGTGGTCTTCGGGCTCTCAGACGACACTGCATCACTCATCGGCATGATTGTGTCAATGACATTACTAAATGGGCCCAGGAATACTTTCAGAAACCACTGTCCGTAAACACAATCCGTCGTGCCATCAGCAGATGCCAAATAAAGCTCTATCATGCAAAAAGGAAGCCATTTGTGAACATGGTCCAGAAGCGCCGTCGTGTCCTGTGGGCCAAGGCTCATTTAAAATGGACTATTTCAAAGTGGAATAGTGTTTTATGGTCAGACGAGTCCAAATTTGACATTCTTGTTGGAAATCACGGACGCCGTGTCCTCCGGGCTAAAGAGGAGGGAGACCTTCCAGCATGTTATCAGCGTTCAGTTCAAAAGCCAGCATCTCTGATGGTATGGGGGTGCATAAGTGCATACGGTATGGGCAGCTTGCATGTTTTGGAAGGCTCTGTGAATGCTGAAAGGTATATAAAGGTTTTAGAGCAACATATGCTTCCCTCCAAACAACGTCTATTTCAGGGAAGGCCTTGTTTATTTCAGCAGGACAATGCAAAACCACATACTGCAGCTATAACAACAGCATGGCTTCGTCGTAGAAGAGTCCGGGTGCTAACCTGGCCTGCCTGCAGTCCAGATCTTTCACCTATAGAGAACATTTGGCGCATCATTAAACGAAAAATACGTCAAAGACGACCACGAACTCTTCAGCAGCTGGAAATCTATATAAGGCAAGAATGGGACCAAATTCCAACAGCAAAACTCCAGCAACTCATAGCCTCAATGCCCAGATGTCTTCAAACTGTTTTGAAAAGAAAAGGAGATGCTACACCATGGTAAACATGCCCCGTCCCAACTATTTTGAGATCTGTAGCAGAAATCAAAATTGAAATGAGCTCATTTTGTGCATAAAATTGTAAACTTTCTCAGTTTAAACATTTGCTATGTTATCTATGTTCTATTGTGAATAAAATATTGGCTCATGTGATTTGAAAGTCTTTTAGTTTTCATTTTATTAAAATTTAAAAAACGTCCCAACTTTTCCGGAATTTGGGTTGTAGTTACAGTCAGAAAAGGAGAGTGAAATGTCAATTGTTTAACAAATGGCTATCTACCTTAGTAGAAGAAATGAGATCAAAGAGTCCTTAGACTTTGACATAAACACTGTTTTTGTTAGAATGGTGAAAGCTAGATTGAAAGTTGATTTTGATTTCTACAGTACAACGAATAATGTATGAGTTCATAAACTTTGGTGTCTTAAAAATGTTTTATGTTCAGGGTTTACGTGGGGCTATAAAAAGTCATAAAAAGTAATACATTTAACAATAAGTATTTAAGGCCATAAAAAGTCATAAAAAAGTCTGGATTTTCCATACAAGGTCATAAAAAACATTTAGCCACGTCTTAAATTGATATGCAAGTCCATTTATTTGTTCTTCCATTAAAATGCGCTCGCAGCGGCAATGGCATTCATTTGTTTCGCTAGTTGTAGTTCTGTATGAGGAATCTGGGTGGGATCACACTGGTATCACAGCGTTCCAGAACTACAAGGTCCATGCGGCAGCAAACAGACTTGACAGAAGGACTTTCACAGAAACCCGCGCAAACTCAGAACATACTGTATCATACTGAGTCACTGCATAGCATGGGCGTAGGTTTGGTCTCAGCTTTGGTGGGGACACCCTCCCCCCCCCCCCCCCCCCCCCCGGAATTATTTTGTTTTAAGATTTAAGATACCAGTGATTTAATGGTGATTTCCTTTTTTATTTCAGACTGTTGGCAAAACAGAATATCACAATACAGAAGTGAATCTACTTCATCTCATTATATTGTATCCTGACCCCGATATAGCATCCTGTATACTGTCCCTAAAGAGCTAGTATAACTGTATAATCTCAAAAATGCACTCTCAAAAAATAAAAACCTGAGACTCTGTAATGCTGAACAACCAAACGTTTTATTAACATAAATTATTATGTACATTAGTATTTACACTAACAAAAAAATACTCTGCAACAAGGAAACAAATCTAAATAAATAAATATAATAACCTTTTTCTATTATAAACACTATTTACACTCCAGTACACTCACATTTATGTTGACTGCAAGATTCTAAGTTAAGGTACAGGCTAATTGACATTCAGTTACTTGCTAACGTAGCATTCTATCCCTGGGTAACACACCAGTTAATACTATTTTCCACAGTAGAATCTGCATTTGAAAGCCTGGTCAGTCAATAATGCTAGTTTATTTGTGTGGCTAGCTATTTTGCCTACTTAATGTTACACTCTGACTCTGCTTTATGAAAAAGCTTCTTATGTCCCATTTTTTCTTCTTGGGTGGCATCTACAAAAAACAAAATGGGGTAAAAAAAAACTGAATATTAAAATGTTTTTAGTCCGGCCTTTGTATGTGGCACAGAGACAGCCCTGGTAATTTACTGTCGGCGTGGTCAACATACGTGCGCGCACACACACACACACACACACACACACACACACCACCCGCTCGCTGCTAGTGCAAGCACAAAAGTATTCCCGGCCCGCGCGTGTAGTCTGTCAGATACCCCGCCGCTCATCAAATTACGGCGTTTCTTGTACTGTCGTCGTGGCCGTTAGAATCGATCCAAATAGCAGTGAAAAGATACAAATAGCAGTTCAAAGGAGCTTGCTAAATATTGGTGGGGACAAATTTGTCATCTCAAAATATTGATAGGCACTAGTACCTAGCGTCCCCCCCTAAACCTACGCCCATGCTGCTTAGCTTAATTGAAATCATCATGGCTATCACAATGGGAAAATGTACCTTTAAGAATCTATGGCTCGAAGACGGTGCGTTTAGTAGCTGGCTCAAGCCCGTCGCTAACAATCGGTATCAAGCATCCAAACACAAGACTCGTAAAAGCTGAACTGAGTAGCTGGTTACTCGCACGCTGTGTTCGGTGCGGAGAGAGAGCCGTTTATCACTGACATTCCCTCCTGCACATGAACGAACAAATACTAGTCGTAGTTTTAATAAAAGGATGTGAAAGAGGCCAATTCAGCACCGCGGTGTTCTGGTGTTCAGGGCTCACGCAGAGAAAGGCGTCTCAAAACGCTTGAACACCGAATTTGCTTCTTTTTGCCCTTGTGCCGACAAATACATACAAAATGTCAAAATACCCATCTTGGAAAGTATACTCGAAAAAAAACTTTTTTTTTCAGTTATTTCTTAAGTGAAAGAAAACGGTTGAGGAAAAAGATGCGTCTCTTAAAGTGACCGCGCCTAATTTAGCTACTAGCTGCTATAATGTTAATCCAAGAAAATGAAAGAAAAATCACTTACTGCTCTTGACTGCATTACTTTGTAGTTTTAACAAGAATTTATGCACAGTCAAACCAAAAATTATCCAGACTCCAGATATAATTTTTTATATACATATTTTACTAGTAGGTACAGGACACTAATACATTTATACAAGTGAGTATTAGCAAACTGTGACATATTATACCCAAAGAATCTTCATACAGTGAACTACTAGTGAAATAGATAGATATAAATGTTTTATCTATCTATCTATCTATCTATCTATCTATATATAAAATTGGGAACAAAAATTATTCAGCCCCTTATAAAGCACCATGTATTGCTTATGTGTGTTTTTTTCTGAATTGCTAATGCAACCTTTTCACACCACAGTCTGAACAAAATGAAGCATGGCTTGGTAATTGGTAAACAAAGTATTGATAGTAGTGTAAATATTGTCATATTAACAGCTGTCTGTAGTTTTGGTTGATTGTAATCCATTACATACATTTCTATCAAAGTTATGACATTATCAAGACAAATTTGTTCTGACAGAGTTTAACTCTGATAGCAAAAATAAATAAAAATGAACGAACATACAAATTAAACAATTTCAAACAGGGCCCACTGGTACAACCTTCACCAGGTCCCCGCTGACCCCAGCTACGCCCTGTGCCTGTGGGTGTAGAATACTGTGACCAAACACCAAAAACACTTGTTATTTTGGAAAGTAATGCCATAAAATAATTGTTAATTTACAATGTTACTTTACAATGTTACAATAGTTAATAATAGAATAACTCTTTAAATAATAAAACTTGTTACTTTCAAAGAAAGTCAATAATAAAAAAAGACTTTTGAAAGGAATTTTAATTTTAAGTTATTTATCATAATTCGTGTAGGTCATAAATTCAAATCCTAATAGTCATAAAAAGGTCTTAAAAAGTCTTAAATTTGACTGATTAAACCCTGCAGAAACCCTGTATGTTCTGTTGTGGAGAATGTCTTGTGTTTTGGGACTGTTCTGAGTTAAAGCATGCTCATTTTTTTTCATTTCGGAAATTGATTTCTTTGTGTTGTAGAGAACTCTGTTTTGAAAAATAAAGAGGTTTGAATCTCTCTGTCTCTCTCTCTCTCTCTCTCTCTCTCTCTCTCTCTCACTCTCTCTTTCTCTCTGCGCATGCGTGAGCGTTTGTTGAACGAGCGAGCGAGAAGCGTGGTGAGTCTGTGGACTCTCTTTCTCTTCTTTTTTCTGGCCGCTGTGCCAAAAATAGGGTTTCTATTTTTCTATCTTTTACCTTTTTTTACTTGTGGTATACAGTTGAAAAGGTAGTGGTTTGTTGTCTGTCTGCCAGTTTTTATAACTGGCAGGATGACTTCAGGTGTGAGGACGCTAGATTTCCTCACACGGCGTCATGCGGTGAAGTTAAGTTTGAATGCTAGTGTGGAAGAGTGTAGTTTGGCTGTCGGAGAAGTGGTTGGTTGTGAAAATGTTCTGTCAGCATCGAGAATGAACAACGCGGTTGTTATTTTTTTGAAAACAGTTGAATTAGCAAACTTGTTGGTTGAAAGTGGCGTTGTTATTGACAATGTTTTTGTTCCAGTGTTACCGTTGTCTACTAATCACATCTAAAAAAGTGATTCTATCAAACGTGCCGCCTTTCATTAAAAATGAGGTGTTGGTAAAATTGTTGGAGAGATATGGCAGATTGGTTTCCCCAATCAAAATGATACAGATTGGTTGCAAATCGACGTTGCTAAAACACGTAGTGTCTTTCAGACGTTTTGTGTACATGGTATTAAAGGACAATAAAGAGGAGTTGGATTTGACGTTAAATTTCAATCATGACGATTTCAACTACGCAGTGTATGCTACTACTAATAGCATGAAATGCCTTAATTGCGGTGAAACAGGACACCTCGTGAGGGTTTGTCCAAAAAAAGAAGAGAAATCGAAGGAAAAAGTTTCATCAGTCTCGGTTGAAAAGGTTGGTGAGGAGGAGGGGATAGTGCAAATTGTTAGGAGTGAGGTGCAAACAGTGGATGTAGTTGAGGAGAACACTGTACAAAAGCCTGTAGAAGAAAACTCAGTAGATTTATTAGGTGATGCTGCAGCTTTGAAGAAAAAGGGGAAAGAGCGAGTAGCAGTGGCAGATGTAGAAGAAGCTTCTGTCTCTGATGAAAGGCATCAGTTAATTGAGGGTTTAGATATACAGAGTTCAGTAAATAATCAAGATATGGAGCTGGAAGGGTATCAGTGTTCTGGGGGAGAACAAGATGAATGTGTTTTTAAAACACCACTGTGGCAGGGGGGGCGTGGTTTAGCGAAGTCTGCAGCGGGAGAGAGAATCAGGAGACGAGCGGTAAGTGAGTGGTTTGGGCGAAAATTATCATCACCTGTTTCTTGTTCTAGTAATTGGCGTGGAGAGAGTATAAAACGCCAGGAGAGACAGAAGCAGTCGAGAGAGAGACGGACTGCTGACGCAAACCGGAAACCGAAACCGGAAAGAGTAAACCGGTTTTATTCTCTAAAAACTCCATTCCGATTTCTTATGAAGTAGAAGTAGTAGTAAAGGGCAGATTTTAAAAAATAAGGGCTCAATTTGATAATGCTTTTTATTGTTTTGGTTGTATTTATTCTCCCACCAATGCAGTTGAAAGAATGGGTTTTCTAAATATAGTTTGGCGGAAATATAGTCACAGGTCAAATGGGTTTGGCGGAACTTTCATAAGACACAGAGACAAAATACTTGGGTTCAATCTTATAATAATAGGTTGTCTTTAGCAAGATTGGACAGATTTTAGTCATCAACTCAATCTTCATAGATCATAGTTTAGTTCAATGTTTTTTAACTTTAGGATCCATAAAACCAAAAAGTGCAATGTGTCATTTTAATAACAGTCTCTTAACTGATATGGAATTTAAAGATATTTTTTTTGTTTTTTTGGTATGATCACTAAATCTGATTTCCAATCTTTGCAGCAGTGGTGGGATTTTGGAAAAACCCAGATTAAACAACTGAGTCAACAGTACGCTTACAACATCACTAAAGAAATAAATATTTTAATGGTAAATTTAGAAAATGATATAAAGAAATTACAAGAATCTATTGGTAACGAACAGAATCAAGAGCTTATTGAAATTTTAAACCGTAAAAGCAAAGAATTGGCAGGAATCCTAGACCTGAAAGCACAAGGGGCTCTGATCAGATCCCGATTTAAAAATATAGAGTTTATGGATGTATCTTCAAAATTCTTTTTTAATCTGGAAAGAAAAAATGGCCAAAAAAGATTTATACATGCTCTGCGTTCTAAGGATGGTGCACTCTTGTCAAATCATACCGAAATTCGGAAGAGAGCAGCAGAATTTTATAAAGAACTATATAGCAGTGAAGTCATACACAGGTCAAACACTAATGGTTTTATGGAGGATCTTCCTCAGGTGACTGAAGAGGCAAACGCCGATCTCTGTAGAGAGATAACATTAGAGGAGCTAAAGAAAGCTCTTCAAGGCATGGAATGCGGCAGAGCAATGGGAATAGATGGCCTATCTGTAGACTTCTATAAGTCTTTTTGGCCTGAAATTGGTGCCGATCTGCTTGCAGTCATCAACGAAAGTCTAAACAATGGAAGGTTACCACTGAGCTGCAGTAGAGCAGTGCTAACCCTAACTGCCCAAGAAGGGAGTCCTGAGTGAAATAAAAAATTGGAGGCCTGTGTCATTGTTATGTAGTGATTATAAAATCCTGTCCAAAGCATTAGCAAATAGATTAAGTGGGGTTTTGGAAGAAGTCATTCATGCTGATCAGACCTATTGTGTGCCAGGAAGACAAATTTTTGATAACATTTCTTTTATTAGAGACATGTTTGATATCAGTAAGCTCTTTGATGTGGATTTTGGTTTGATTTCAATAGATCAAGAGAAAGCGTTCGACAGAATTGAATATAGCTATTTATGGCAAGTTTTAGACGCTTTTGGGTTTAATAAAATTTTTATTGATAAATTAAAAGTTCTTTATTGTGATGTTGAAAGTTTGTTAAAGGTAAATGGTGACTTATGTGCCCCCTTTAGTGTTTTTAGAGGTATCAGGCAAGGTTGTGCTCTTTCTGGCATGTTATATAGTTTAACAATTGAACCCCTGTTACGGGAATTTAGAGCAGATTTAAAGGGTGTAATTATTCCAAATTGTGATAAAGGTTTTAAACTATCAGCTTATGCCGATGATATTGTAATTTTCATTAAAGAACAAAGTGTTGTGTCAAAGGTAACAAAAATTTTAAGTGATTTTATGGTTGTTTCCTCCGCTAAAGTAAATTGGAATAAAAGTGAGGCTATTTTAGTTGGAAAGTGGACTCATGGACAACCTAGTCTCCCTGCGGGGTTAAAATGGAGTAGAGATGGGTTTAAGTATCTAGGTGTATATTTGGGAGATGATACAACTGTAAAGAAGAATTTTGAGGGGATAGAAGAAAATTGTGGGGCGTTTAAATAAATGGAAGTTTTTACTTTCTCATATGTCATATAGAGGGCGGGTTTTAATTATTAACAACTTAGCAGCCTCTACTCTTTGGCATTTGTTAGCATGTATTGAACCCCCAGCACTTCTTTTGAAAAAAATTCAATCTATATTAGTTAATTTTTTTGGGGATAATTTACATTGGGTGCCACAAAGTGTTTTATATTTGTCTAAAAATGAATGGGGACAAGGTTTGATTCATCTACAGAGTAGAGTGGCAGCTTTTCGGCTAAAATATATACAAAGATTTCTTGAAAGTTCTTAGAACGAGAATTGGAGTTTGGTTGCTTCTATTATTTTAAAACATTTTGAAGGTCTGGGTCTAGACAAATCTTTGTTCTGGATGAATCTTAAGAAGTTTTCTGTATCTAAATTACCAATTTTTTATTGTAACATTCATAGTATGTTCACTTTTTAAAGTATTGAGAAGTGAAAACAAAGACTCTTTGTACTGGACTCTTCAAGAACCTTTGATTGGTGGATCACATTTGGATGTGTCAAATGAGGGATGTTTTCCTGCCTTGATGGACTCACTTATTAAATCTCATATTATTACTCTTGGAAGCCTAGTTCGTATAATTGGACATGATTTATCTGACTCTAAAGCAATGGAAGAAGAGTTGAAGATGAGGTCAACACGGGTAGTAACTCGGCTGTTGTCTAAGTGGAAAGGAATCATTACCAAAGAAGAATTAAAAATGATAAAAGACTTTGAAGAAGGGTGGATTCAACCAAAGACTGATGATCCTTTTCCGAATTTGTTTTTAAGTCCTGATTTAGAAATGTGCGAAGGTTTTTTTTTTAAAGAGTAATAATTTAAGGTTGTTGGGAGAAGAAAAAGCATCCAGTAAAGCTATGTATGAGTGTTGTGTTAAAGCATTAAATAAGAAGAGTCTTGATGGTAAAATAGATACACCATGGCGCAATGTCTTACATTTAAGTGAGAATACAAGACCTAAATGGGGTACACTTTATAAGTCACCATTGCTTAAAAAAACAGGGGACTTGCAATGGAGAATTTTGCACGGTACTATAGCTGTCAATGCGTTTGTTTCAGTGATAAATCATGAAGTCAATCAGGGTTGTCCATTTTGTTCACAAAGAGAAACTGTGTTCCATACTTTTATGCATTGTATAAGACTAAGACCATTGTTTATTTTTTTACAAGATGTATTTAAACAGTTTGATGAAGTCTTCTCAATAGAGGTTTTCATTTGTGTTTTTAAGTATTTGAGAAAACGTTCTTATGAATGTCAGTTGTTTAACTTTTTCTTGGGTCAAGCAAAAATGGCAATTTATGTAAGTAGAAAAAGTAAAATGGAAAAAGATTCTGATACAGATGTAGTACTGCTCTTTTCAATGCTGTTGAAATCAAGAATTCAAATTGATTTCCGTTATTACAATGCAACAAAGAATCTAATGTTGTTTGAGCAAAGATGGTGTATAAAAGGTGTTCTTTGTAATATATTTAATAATACTTAGATTTTTAACAGCATATTGTGTTAAAAGAAACAAAAAAACCTCAGCTGTATATGTACTCTTGTGTGAATTAGAACTGTTTTGTAATAAAATGTATTTTTAAAAACAAAAAAAAAATCTCTCTCTCTCTCGGTGCTCGCGCCAGCTCATGTGAGAGATGCACAACTCTTCCTACAAAGATATTTATAATATATTATTTTTAAGTAACATTAACATGGCAGTAAAATGACTATCTTTGTAATATTTTTTAAGCGAATGTATATTGTTTGCGCAGCGGTCGTAACATTACGTTTCCTGTCAGCGCAGAGTTTACCGAAGTCTATCAGTTATGAACAGCCATACATTAATTATTTCAAAATTGATAAGTGTGTGTAGCCGAGGTATTGTATTAGGCTATATAAATCCTCATTTATGTTGCTATTTATGCTTATGCTTACATTCCGATTCCTCCCTAGAGAGCTGAGACTTGTTATGGTAAAGAAAAAGACCCATTTGTATGTTTTTCCAGATGTTTCCTATCTGTGGGTCAGGATGTTTTTTTGCTGACAAGCACATTCTTTTCACACACAGGCTATATGATTATAATGGATTAATATATAAATAGCTAGATTCACATTAATTATACTTGATTAATAAAAATCTTCTACAATATGAGCTAAAAATCATAACACAATATTTTACAGGCGATATTGATATTATATTGCAATATGAGAAAAAACAAAATACAGTAAAAATGATTTAACCTTATATAACTAGAAAAAGTGAGGGATTGCACATAGACCTGAAAAGTCTTTTTTGTTGTGCCATTGTTTTTCTCAAAAAGTGCAAATGTGCAACATGATGTAGGCCTGTATGAATTAAATTAAATTAGATATTGTGTGTTTGAGTTGGCCAGTGGCTCCCAAACCTTTTCTGCCGGGCCCCTCTTTGGTAGGGAAAAAATATTTTCAAGGCCCCACCCCCTTTTTTTGTTGTTGTTGTTTGGAAATTGAATTATGCTCACCAAGGCTACATTTATTTATTAAAAATACAGTAAACACTGTAATATTGTGAAATACTGTCAGTTTAATTAATCTATTTGATTATTTTTACACATAGGCTTCTGTATTTCTGTGATGCGCAGCTGAATTTTCAGCATCATGACTCCAGTTTTCAGTGTCACATGATCTTCAGAAATCAGTCTAATATGCTGATTTGCTGCTCAGTAATAATTTCTGATTATCGGGTAATGCGAGTCATGTTGAGGTCATTAAAATATGTCAAATCAATATTTTGTATTCAATTATTTTCTTATCAGGCAAGTGGCCGCATGATAAGTGGGACATTTATGCAGTGTAGTCTTTATCACTCTGCAGAGGTTTCTTTTGCAAAATAATCTGCTGACTGTGCACTGTCCCTCAGTTTGGGAACCACTGGAGCAGTGATTTGTGCTCTATTAGTTTGGTCTGTTACGATGCTCTGTGTTTGATTACTAATGCCTGTGTAGTACGGCGTTGCAAAAACCGTTCAGCCTCGACTCTTTATCGTCATTTGTGTTCAAATTTGCAAAGCGTACCAAATTGAACAATCCTAAATAAATACAAAATTTGAATTCATGAATATATAACGTTATCCACGGTATAGCAAAATCCATATCATGGAACAACATAATACCGGTAGTCACTTTCATACTGGTATAGCGCCCACCGCTACTTCAACAACTTTATTAGATAAGAAGAATTTTTGTTGAAGAAGCCAAAACTCTTCCCATTCTATATCACTAAATATGTTGTTCCAAAAACTCACACAAGCAGGTAAAGAAATCTGAGATCTATGTCTTTATTTGACATGGTATTGAGAAGACTTTGGTTAGGCCGGACCAAAAATCCATTTGCTGTGTAACCTAGTTATTCTAGGTGGACTCCATGGATAAGACACAAAGGATGAATCACACTGTACTGAATACAGAATTTGCAAAGGTCATACATATTTTGAAATCTGTCTTGCATACACAATATCCTGCAGGGCAAGAACATTTACACAGTTGACCTTTATGTTGTACCAACATGGCAGCCACCGAACAACTGTGATCCATTTTTGAGATTGCCTGTAAGTACAGTATAAGTGCTGTTCTATTCCCTGTTATGCTCACAGTTAAATGCTCACAGTTATATGTTCACTTGAACTTTCTGTATCATGTTATGCCATGTTATGTGCAACGGGATGTAACTATGATTTACACAAGCTCCAGTCTGGATCCAGAAAACCTGAGAAGAGATGATGCTGACCGTCAGAGGACCTCAGATGATGCTAACCCTGAATCAACAAACAGAACTAACAAATATTGCTACAAGTGTGACTGCATCATATAATAATTATTAACTAATAATGGCTTCCGTAAAAAGTTGGCGTCAGAACTATACAGTCACCACCCCGAGCTCCACCCACCGTCCCACTCTCCTTCAGTGACCACCCCGAGCACCCCCCACATCCCACTCTCCTTCAGTCACCACCCGAGCTCCGCCCACCGTCCCACTCTCCTTCAGTCACCACCCAAGCACCACCCACCATCCCACTCTCCTTCAGGCACCACCCCGAGCTCCACCCACCGTCCCACTCTCTTTCAGTGACCACCCCGAGCACCCCCCACATCCCACTCTCCTTCAGTCACCACCCAAGCACCACCCACCATCCCACTCTCCTTCAGTCACCACCCGAGCTCCGCCCACAGTCCCACTCTCCTTCAGTCACCACCCGAGCTCCGCCCACCGTCCCACTCTCCTTCAGTGACCACCCGAGCACCCCCCACATCCCACTCTCCTTCAGTCACCACCCAAGCACCACCCACCATCCCACTCTCCTTCAGTCACCACCCGAGCTCCGCCCACCGTCCCACTCTCCTTCAGTCACCACCCGAGCACCGCCCACCGTCCCACTCTCCTTCAGTCACCACCCGAGCTCCGCCCACCGTCCCACTTTCCTTCAGTCACCACCCGAGCTCCACCCACATCCCACTCTCCTTCAGTCACCACCCGAGCTCCGCCCACCGTCCCACTCTCCTTCAGTCACCACCCGGAGCACCGCCCACCGTCCCACTCTCCATCAGTCACCACCCGAGCTCCGCCCACCATCCCACTCTCCTTCAGTCACCACCCGAGCTCCGCCCACTGTCCCACTCTCCTTCAGTGACCACCCCGAGCACCCCCCACATCCCACTCTCCTTCAGTCACCACCCGAGCTCCGCCCACCGTCCCACTCTCCTTCAGTCACCACCCCGAGCACCCCCCACATCCCACTCTCCTTCAGTCACCACCCAAGCACCACCCACCATCCCACTCTCCTTCAGTCACCACCCGAGCTCCGCCCACAGTCCCACTCTCCTTCAGTCACCACCCGAGCTCCGCCCACCGTCCCACTCTCCTTCAGTGACCACCCGAGCACCCCCCACATCCCACTCTCCTTCAGTCACCACCCAAGCACCACCCACCATCCCACTCTCCTTCAGTCACCACCCGAGCTCCGCCCACCGTCCCACTCTCCGCCCACCGTCCCACTCTCCTTCAGTCACCACCCGAGCACCGCCCACCGTCCCACTCTCCTTCAGTCACCACCCGAGCTCCGCCCACCGTCCCACTCTCCTTCAGTCACCACCCGAGCTCCACCCACATCCCACTCTCCTTCAGTCACCACCCGAGCACCGCCCACCGTCCCACTCTCCTTCAGTCACCACCTGAGCTCTGCCCACCGTCCCACTCTCCTTCAGTCACCACCCCGAGCTCCGCCCACCGTCCCACTCTCCTTCAGTCACCACCCGGAGCACCGCCCACCGTCCCACTCTCCATCAGTCACCACCCGAGCTCCGCCCACCATCCCACTCTCCTTCAGTCACCACCCGAGCTCCGCCCACCGTCCCACTCTCCTTCAGTCACCACCTGAGCTCCGCCCACCGTCCCACTCTCCTTCAGTCACCACCAAGAGCTCCGCCCACCATCCCACTCTCCTTCAGTCACCACCCGGAGCACCGCCCACCGTCCCACTCTCCTTCAGTCACCACCCGAGCTCCGCCCACCGTCCCACTCTCCTTCAGTCACCACCCGAGCTCTGCCCACCGTCCCACTCTCCTTCAGTCACCACCCCGAGCTCCTCCCACCATCCCACTCTGCTTCAGTCACCACCCCGAGCACCGCCCACCGTCCCACTCTCATTCAATCACCACCCGAGCTCCGCCCACCGTCCCACTCTCCTTCAGTCACCACCCGGAGCACCGCTCACCGTCACACTCTCCTTCAGTCACCACCTGAGCTCTGCCCACCGTCCCACTCTCCTTCAGGCACCACCCCGAGCTCCGCCCACCTTCCCCCTCTCCTTCAGGCACCACCCCGAGCTCCGCCCACCTTCCCCCTCTCCTTCAGGCACCACCCCGAGCACCGCCCACCGTCACACTCTCCTTCAGTCACCACCCCGAGCTAACAATACTACAATACTGAGCAACAAGAACACGGAAACATGTCGAAAAAGTTAACTTTAACCACGAATCCAGATTGACCGAGCTGTAACGTTACACACTCCCTTAAAGTATGGACGATCTGACAGGATTGTTACTGTGAGGTGGATCACAAACTCACCGTGTCTAGTCATGATGATGATGTATATATATTTAGATTTCAGCAGGCAAAACACAATTAATCACAACAATGTATATACAATTACAAATTATTATATGTAAATCGTCAGTTTGCTGTTATACACACATTATTTATACACATTATTTCATACTCTACATAGTCGTGAGATGGAAGAAACATGGCAAGAAATCTGTAGATGCGTCCATAACAACAAATACTTAATTGAACCTCTTTGTGAAATGTGCGCTGCAAACGCAAGCATTTTTGATGATCGTTTCTGTCCAGTCTGCTCGTTTTATCACGTTTAACACACCTGTCAATTTCTAATTCGAGGCTGTATTATGTTGATTCACAGCATCACTACAAGATGATATTTTATGCTCTTTACGTAGCTGAATCTGCGCTGGTCCGCTGACCCTAGTTACCTGTGGTTGGCCTGGCCGTGCGTCACTCAGAAAACAACAGGCCAATCAGAAGATAGGTTCATGAATATTAATTAGACAGACAAAGATCAACCTGTTCTTGAGAAGCTCTTGAGAAAGAAGTCTCAAAAGTGTTACTTTTTGAAATATTATATTCACTCATCTTTCTTTTGTTTTATTAAAGGGCTTTCCAGGTCAACCTTATGGCACGGACTGTGTTGTCTTTATGTTAATGGTAAGATTGTTTTTGTTGTTTTGCCTCAATGATTTTTCCTGTATAGTCTAAATTTTACATGGTGATGGATTCCTCATTTGATTACACAGTTGTGATTACTTGTTTACAATAGTGTTGAGTCTGTGTGATTTAAATATTCAAAGAGGTATTAACTTGCATGTTATGAGCAGCTGGACATGCCAGAACTGCTGAAATGGTGGTGTGTGATGTTAATGGAGAACAATGGGCTGGATAGGTACAGTATTTCTTTAAATTTTTATGGATATAAACAAATAATGGAACATTGTGTAATATTATCACTTTTTACAGCCACAGATAGGTTTTTGCACACTTCACTGAGGAGTCTAAAGCCGCACTAAGGGGTGACTGGCAGTCTGTTTTGAGACCAAGGTAAAGGAAAATAGAGGACACCTTTTAGGTAAAAGCATTTACTTGAGAAAATGACACTTAAAATGTCATGGTACCTTGTGAATGTTTGCTTCTACTGTGGTGTTTGATGTGGTCACATCTGATTTGTAACGAGCATTAGTGACGGAATCATCAGCCAATCACATTTTGACTTTCAATGACAGCACGCCCTCTGGGTCTAGCAGACAGGGTTGTCAGGTTTTCTCTACAAAACCCGCCCAATGGCGTTTCTAGGGGGGTCCTCGTTAAAAATCGCGTTCCAGGAGTAAAATACATGTTTTTGGCGGGGTTCCGCTGGTAAAAATCATATTCCAGGGGATAAATATCCCCTGGGTCGCTTCAACCAGCGGACATGAAAAACAACCCGCGACAACAGTGTTAAAGTAGCCGGATTTGGCAACAGCATTTAGTTGGGAATTTCCAAAATCTGAATATGAAAGTGAAATGAAAGGAAAAGAAGAAAATAAAGCCGCAGTCGCCGGCGCATTCACCAGATCTAGATGTAGATCTACTAAAGAGAAAGGATAACCTTATCAAAGATTTCAGTTATAAGTGGCTAACGGCTAGCACCGAGCACAAGTTATTCGGCCATGTTTACTTTTTAATACGAGTAAGGGACATGGAATGACAGATGCACGGACTTTATTTACAAGTGACAGGTAAGTGCTTTATTATTTGACGAGTATTGAATCCTGCACATTGTTATAGAGGTGTATGATGGTTGATAATACTGTGGTGTGTGGATGTCCAGCTTTTGTACAGTTTTGCTGTCGTCATTTTAGAGTGACGTGAATGTTCATAGTGACCCGTGTATTGATGGATCACTTTTACTGATCCATGTAGGGAAATCTACTCTGTATTTACCCCCCACAATCTAGTCTACTGTTGAAACTGTTGATCAGCTGTCTGTCATTGAGAGTGTGTATGACTGCGTCAGCTGTTACAGAGATGTGTAAGATAGATGTGTAAGGGTCTGTAGTTTACAGTTGCTTACTGAAGGCCCTGACTGAAACCCCACACTACGCTACTGTAAATAATCGTAGCCTACTTTAATGCTAAAATACCATATTTTAGTCCTACGATAAACAAGCAGCAAAAAAATTACTTTTGGGAGGAAATATTTCTGTCTCAAAATATAGTTCTAAAATATTTTAAATCGTTTAACAGCATCTTTTTTGGCAAAGCGAACGAACAACTGGAAACTGTTATTTCCGGTGTTGTACCGAAATCTGACTCCCCGGACAAACTGGAGACGGTCGTCAACGGAATTAAACCGCAATTTCCAAAGTAAAAGTGCAAGTTTTACACTGAAATTATTAACTGCACCAACTTTATCATCTCGCAATGCTCTTCCCATAAAACCTGCTTTTCATTGTCATTTAAATTGATATTTAATCACATTTAGTTGGTAAAACTGGGATGAATTTAGTTCTCGTAAAATAATATGTATTATTAATAATAATATTTAAGGTATTATTAATATCACGCAATATTTATTGTACGATCAGTATTTATTATTTGACAGTGCCTTTGCATCTTGCCCTATAGACTGTGTGTGCAAAAACATTTGACTGTAGCTTCAACAGGACAGGATTAATGGGGGGAGTGTGATTCTCACAGCACATTGCACCTGTGGAAATTATACCCCCCCCCCACTAATACAGGTTAAAAAGGTCACAGAGAAACCAAATTCATGCAACACAGATATTTTGAGATTATTTTGTGGGTATCTGTCTGTTTTGTACACCGAGGAGCAGCTCTCTGTGCGTTTTGTGCGAACATGCAGAAAACTAGTCCCCTAATCTCTTATTTTCCTTCACAGGTTTAAAACATCTTTATGCTTACAATTGGCAAGGTGTATTTGTCACTTCAAGCTGGAAAAGGTACTGTGGAGCAAATTGGAGAGCCAGAGGGGATTTGAGTTTTTTGGACTTTGAAGCGTTTCTGGATCTTGTGAGGGACTTTGGGGTTGTCTTTACCATTGACCTCAAATGGTTAGTGTTATTTTTTGGCACCTTGACACCCCTCTCATCCTCAAGATCAGTGCCACGAAAGTGAAGGGACAGAAATAATTTTACCACCTTTCCGCTACTAACTACTCACATTTTGCCTCCACTCTTCCCCTGGTTTTGATAGATGAATGACAGTTTTTACAACAAAAAATAAATAAATAAATAAATAAACAACATTTTTGACGAGGGCTCTGGAAACAAAACACAGAACTTATAACATTCTGTCTGACAGTAGAACATTGTTTTACACTTTTTTTAGAATGGGTTGGCTAAATATATTTGTCAAATGTGTACATATGCAATAGAAATATTACAATAGTTAATTACTGACATTGTTGTTCATTTACAATAATATAGGTTATTGAAATTATTATTATTATTATTATTATGGCTTGTTTTCATTTCATTTCTTTTGGGTTTTTATCCCCTTGGTCTTGAAAGAACGTTGTGTTGTTTTACTGTGTACTTTACCATATATGTTTCATATGAAAATAAAACTTCGAAAAAAGTTTTTATATTTGGAAAAATCATATTTTCCTTTTTCAAATTTTTATTCCAAAAAAGAAAAAAGATTACAAAAATGCTTTGTGAGTGTACAGTAGCTTATGTACAGTAATGGGAAAATAAATAAATATTAATATATTTATTATTTATTCATTCATTTAATTGTTTATTTATGTAATCATCAATTTAAATAGGTATATTATAGATATAAATACATTAACCAATATAAATAGGTTAAATTCAAATTAAATCTGTGGACGGATGTAAAAAAACAATGTAGCAAGAAAAAAAACGCGCAAGGAAAATCGCGTGCAAACTCATAAGAGTTCATTCATTAATTTGTTTCACGGAGTTTTGATAGTTGTGCCTTTTTCAATATTCATATGGATCCTGTTATCTACAAGCAAGTATTTTCTTACAAGTCCCATGGGACATACCCTGAAGGATATACCAAGACAGAGAAGAACACTTTTCGAAAACAAACCCACACTTTCGTGATCGAAGGTAATAAATAAAATATTATTTTATTTAAAAATCAACATTTTAAATATTTATTGACCTGTTGTTTTTATTATTATTATTATTATCATCTATTATGCTTTTTTTGATCTTTAAGAACAGTTATTAAAATACAAAACTACAGTTTTGTGATGACAGTACAAAGTATGTAAAATTATGTTACGTTATTTATTTACGGATGTGCAGTATACATGTTTAGATTAATTTGCTAAATGGTGTTAATTCACGAAATCAACTCAAACTACCGACTGTAAAATGGCACGAAGCGGAGTGCACTCCTTGGCTTCATTTTATTTAATATAATATAGTAATGTAATAGGCTATAATAGAATAATAATAATAAAAAAATAAAAAAATAAAATAACTTAATTTAATATACTTTGCTGCCAAAATGACATCTTTACTTTGTGACAGTGTTATTGATACATTATTTTAGTATTTATAAAAAATAATTTTGCGTCATTTAGTTTGATTATCCAGATATATTTTTTTACCTCCATATAATTGAAAAAGTTATTTTGCTTCTTTTCTTTCTGTCAGGTCATGAACGCGTATATATATGCTCCTCCTGGTGCAAAAATATAACAAGAGGTCCTGCAACAAGGCTGCAGCCATCGACACTTTTGAAATGTCCAACATTTGGCAACAGAAGCGGGCAAAAGTGAAGTTGATCTTTTATTATAGTTATTGCAAAGCCCTAAGAAACACGGATTAGTTTTAAGAAAAAGCTTTATTTAGAACTGTAACTAACCTGTTTGTTGTTAATCAAGCTATCCTCTTTAATATCCAAGGTAGAGCTGGGTTTTTTTTGAGTTTACATTACATATATTTTGTTTTCCAGATGAACCCAGAAAAGTACAATATCATACTGGGTATAATTAATGACTGCCATCATTGGACTTTGACGGTATTTTTTCTCATGATTGCATTGATATTTTTATGCAGTTATGTTTCTAAAACATTTATGCTGTTTCTCAATGAGAAACTACATACTGTATAAGCACTGCTTACATTTCTACCAGTTGTGGGTAGGGTATTTCATGCCTTTGCTATTTTGAAGTGAGTTCTAATATATCAACAATGGCAATTTAAGGTCATGTACCTTGATCCATTGGGGGAGAGCCAAAGAAACATAAAAAGATGCCAGGATGTGACAAGGTAATCCAGCCTTATTAGAAACATACATGAAATGGGTTTATAATCCAAGAATGTGAAATTTGAAAAAATAAAATGATGTTCCTCTTTTATGGTTTTCCATCCTTTTACAGATCATTCATGAGACAAAAGTGGGTTAAAATATCTGGATGGATGTGTAACACACTGCCACACCCCCAACAAAGAGATGGCAATTCCTGTGGGGCCTTTGTCCTGAAGGGAACTAAAAACATCAGAGTCCATTAAATACAGGATCAGAGTTTATATAATGCTGACAAAGCACAAATAGTTACAATGTTCCTTATGTATACTGTTTGCTAAGGCTGGGTACTGTGACAAATTTGGTGATTAGATTTGATTCATATTCATAGGTTTCAATTGAATTTGATTTGTAGTTTGTAGTTATAATATATACTTCTGTGGGGAAACAGAAAATGACACAGACTGGGTAAGTATACCTTTCTTTTTTCTTTTATATAACTGATTTAAAGAGTTTTGGATTGCATTGCTGTATTGTATTTCATGTTAACGTGTGTATTTCTATATATTTAGATCAGCTGTGATGTCTGCTTAAGGTGGTTTCACTGCAGCTGCATTCAGAAGTCAATAAAGGCAAAGACCTTCATCTGTCGGGCATGCAGCACATAAAAATTGGGCAGAAAAAAGTGTGAACTGTAAATAGTTCATTTCAGTGTAGAAACAATTTAGTATAGATACAATACACTTTTATGTTCTGTATAGTTATTGTAGTTATAATTTTCCGTATAGATCTTTTTTTTTCTTTGTAAATTCTTAAAGGGACTGTTCACCCAAAAATGAAATCTGTCTTCATTTACTCTCCCTCATCACTAACCCACTGCAGACAAAGCTGTAGTTCATTGGAGGCACCTGCACTGCTCCACATTTCAAGTGGAAATGAACGACACCATAAAGCAGCATAGTCGATTCAGCCCTTACTTATCTGAGGAAGTAAGAAGAGTGGTGATCTATGCAATAGGTCACAGCAATAAGTGTAATGAGGAAAATTATGTCATTGTATTGCAAAATAATTTTTCAGATTAGAAAAAGACAAGACACATTTGGTGTTATCAAAAATAACCAATAAAACACATGACTTAAAAAAAAAACCAATAAATCCGCTGAATAAATTACAGATTTACAATAAAATATTCAGTTATTGATAATGAATGCTATACTAATATAATTATTATTAATAATAATATAAATTTGCTAATTTACTTGTCATAGCATAAAATTTACAAAATATAACATTCTCATTAATATTTTTGAATTTGTTATTATTCTTCTTATTATTAATTTAGATGAATATTTTAATAAACAATTACAAACAAAGCAGAATCTCATTAAATCGTGTGTTTTACACAGTAGGCTATAGAACCGTGAACGATCTTCCCTATTTGTGGCGGTCAGTGTTCATAATGCAGCGGCCATCCCATAAGTCCATGTATTCGAAACTCTGTAGCCTCTATATAGCTACTGAATAAAAATAGAGACCACTTGGAAATTCTCGGTTTATCTAAATCTACAATTTACACTATAGTTAGTGTTTGAGTAAAACGCAATTTATGTTTTATTTTCCGAAAAAGTAGTACTGATGACATTTCTTCTAAACTTAAAATATAACTGCTGTAATTTAAAGCTTTAAATACCAATTTGTAATAAATCAATGTAAGAAACATTGTATACAACTGTAAAAAAAAATATATATATATATATATATATATTAATATAGGAAATTCTCAGTTTATCTGAATTTTTAATTTATCTTGTAGTTATGTGTTTGAGTAAAACAACTACAGATGAGATTTCTTTTAAAACTTAATTAAAAATAAAATATGGTAATTTAAAGCAGAAATTACAATTTATCAAAATAACAAAATAGATGCCATGTTTTCAGACATGTGTATATTCATTTTGAGACTACACAATACCAATGTTTTAACTTCATAAATCAATATTTGGTGAAATAACCCAGACTTTGAATTGAAGCATTTCTTCTTTTGACCAATTTTCATTTTCAGGCATGGCTTGTAATAAAATAAAATTAAATAAAAAGGAACATGAACATGTCACATTAAGAGAGAGCCTCACATGGACAAGCAGAGAACCAGGCAGCCCACCAACAACTAATTGATTTCTCTTTTGCTCCTTCTCCAGCTTGAAGGGACAAATACCTTGTTAAATGTAACACCGGTCTATTTGTTGTCATTGCAAGTGACTGGTCACGTGTCACGCAGTTCTATATGTGATGTGACGTCACAGAGGGCACAGAACATATAACAACACTAAATGAGTTCAGTCCAGCCACTTTCAGTTGAAGCTCCTGCAGTTCCCTGAGACTGAACTTGACAGAAAGTGTTAACAAACTCTCAGTCTGTAGACACAGCGTTCAACTACAAAGTACTATAGAATCAAAGATGCAGAAAGTGAATATCATGTGTGCAAATAACTCTGAGACGGAGAGCAGCAGCAGCGAAGTGTTCGAAGACACCTTTGAGAACTTCTTACATCCGTCCAGCAGCACTGTTGTTTCAGCTGAGAAATATCCTGAACAACAAAATAACCCAACAGGTCACTGTCAATGTTAATACAAATCAAAACTGACTTGGACACAGAAATAATACTAGGAGACGATTACTGTGTGACGTCTGTGTAGCACAGCATCAGCACTGAGTCTCTTCCAGAAACATGAACTGCAGTGCAAACCTGCTAATTATTCACTTGAACAACATAAAGCAGCTCTTCATTAGGACAGTTTTACAAGTTAATCATTCAGCTGTAATCTGTGCTAATAATAACCATGTTTCTAATCAATATTCTCTGTTTGCAGAGAAACACAAAAAAGGGAGGAAAGGCTGTGGTTGTTTGAGGAGTCTGTAAAACATCACGTCCAAACCCTCAAAACCAGAGCGTGTCCTCGTGTGCCTGACCCGGAGCCATCGCAGGAGCCTCCACAAACATCCAAAGAAGAACCGACAGCAGACACAGATCCGCTCGAGTCCCAGACAACAGATCGTGAGTCTCCACTCATTACTGCTCTGAATCATTCAGTCTGTTTCTGGTTTTATTACAGAGGATTTCAGTCTCATGCTGTACATTAACATGTTGTCACACTTTGACTTTCCTTATGAAGCTCAACATGGAGCAGAGTACTTGCGCTCTCTCTATGAAGTGGGAGAAGAAGTGGGATCGGGTGTCTATGAAGGAATTAGAAGATCGGATGGCCAGAGGGGATGTTGCTCTTTCTGCATAATCAAACTTTTTCTGTCAACTTTGAGTCCTGACATAAACATGAGTGTTTACAGTAGGGATGTTCATTTTAACTGTTTAACCGACGGTACGAATTTTGACCGATTATACAATCAGTTAAATTATAAAAATGTAAAATGTGTTGTTTTTAGGGGGAAAAAAACATAAGTCACGTATAAGTCACTTTTTATTATTTCAGAAATAGGCCTAATGCCGACGCCAAATGTTTACAAACATTATAATAAACACTGTAAACAAAGCTAGGCTAGTTTAGTTCCCCTGACTCCACAACAAACCTTTCAATTAACAGTGTTTAGAAAAGAACAAGAATTAAAAATATATATATACTCCTTTCAGTCCTAAACATAATCAGAGTTGTAAAAGGTTTGCCTTTATTTGTGTACATTCACAATAAAAGCAAATCATTGTGCTTTTGTAAAATAAAGCTAAAGAAAAATAGGATGGCGCTTTCTGCCGTCTGTTTCCTTTCACGCAGCACAAAACTGAGCCGCAACTCTGCTTACTAGGCTACTGGTTTGTCTCCCATTTTCTTAATTTATAACTTAAGTATAAATATGTTTCTCGTGATATATATATATATATATTAATCATGTTTTTCTCCGCTCGCAGAAGCGCTGCAGGTGCGTGATGTGATATGAAGACCAGTGAATCCTCAGGTTCTGTTGTTTGCTGCTTCTTGCGAATGTTAAATTAGTTCTCGAGAAACAAATGTTAGTATTTCTAAGGGTCACAGACACTTATCCTTTCTCATTGAATTCACTTCTAATTTAAAATAATCTTGTTGGTTAACGGTTAGCAATCGGTTAACGAGCGTCGGTTGTCGGTTAGGAAAAATAACAGAAATGAACATCCCTAGTTTACAGTATCGATCAACACGTTTAAAAGAGACTGTAGATGATCATGTACACAAACAAAGAGAGATCAGTTTACTTACGTTTGCAAAAATGTTCTTCATTTTGTAGGTGCTCATCAAATTTGTGAAGAGGCCCTTGCCTGGAAAAACATTAGAGTTGGTAAGTTGACAAGACTTTATTCTTCATGAAATTCTCTATTTAAGTTCTGTATGTAGACATTATGAGGTATAACTGAATTAGACAATCAAAGTCTAGAATAAAAGTTGATGGCCATCATCTTTAGTTTCCTTCACTCTTTAGTTAGGAGATGTGGAATTGGTTAAGGGTCAGCTAAGCTTTGGTCAATCTCTTTTCTTTAGGATGAGTTTCTCAGACCTATGTGTGAAGAGGCAGCTATGATGTTGATGCTGCAAAGGCCTCCGTTCTGCCAACATGTCATACAGTTATATGACTGGTTCATCACGGAGGAGCAGAATGTCTTGATAATGGAAAATCCCCATCCCTGTGTGACCTTGCGTAAGTTCATCAAAAAAAGCCCAGGTCAGCTGAGTGAAGAAAAGGCGAGACTCATCATGTGGCAAGTCGCCGTTGCTCTGCGTCACTGCTGGGATCGTGGTATTTTTCACCAAACCGATCTGAGTAATATTCTCATCAACACGGACACCCTGCAGTTGAAGATAATGGACTTTAGATACGCAGAGCACATCATTAAAAAACGTCAGTTGTCTTTCTGAACACGCATCACTGACTCTTTATTACAGTTCCCTGATGATGCGTTACTAAACTCTGGAAGCGAAGAAGCTTATTTAGAGGCGAGGCTCAGAGTGTCTGCTAAATTGCAACCAGCTGAAAACCTATACTTCGTGCTGGATGCGCTCATCAAAACCATTAGACATCCGTGCTGGAAAAAAGCACACCTGTCCAGAGGTGAGACCAGTGACAAGAACATTGCTTGAAAAATATATAAAGCTCAGACACAAGGGACAGTAAATGATCAGTGCTGAAACGAGCAAAGTGTAAAACATTGACAAATGAAACTTTCACAGAATGCACAGATCTTCTTGGGAAACTTGGGCATGGAGGGCCATCAGCGATTGACACCTTAGAGAACATCTTAGATCATGCCTGGTTTAGAGACCGCTCCACAGTGAATGAAGCAGAAGGAAAGTGAAAAGAGATGATTCTGGCCTTTAACATCAGAAATCAACTCCAAACCCCAGCTTGTTTTCATGCTCTCATAGTTTGAGTGTTGGGCAGCAGCTCTCAGCCACGCTTCACTCCTTTAACCCTGCAGCTGAGCCTCGGGTGAGATGTTAGTACTCCAGCACTTCTCCTCTCTCTTCATCGAGAGCTCTGTTCAGCCTCTTCAGCAGCTCTGGGCTTACAACGCTTCCTTTATTCCAGTGATCCACCAATTCATGTGAAGAGATTCACCAACACAGCTCTGCCAGGCATTCATTTGCCAATCGCTTCTTGTGCATCTGTGCATCGCAGCATGCATCTGAGTATATTGAAACATTTCTAGCATCAAGATGTGCACACAAATCCACAGACAGGTGGACTCTACTGCCGGCCAATCATAGCACGTTCTCACTACGACCCATCAGGTGTTGCTTTACAGTCAGCGGTCTCTAACTGAAACAGCTTTGCTCATTTACACTAGCTCCGATATGAATTATAAGATCCATGAGAAGTGCTACAGTAAAAGATACTTAACATTTAGATTTCATTAGCCACAGTATTCTGATTGAATCGCCTTCGACAGTATTAGAGCTTTACGTCTCTTTATGGGAACACTGGATAGAAAGCGTCACATAATTCAGGACAGAACAGACTAATAAATAACTCGATTCATTTGATAGATGAAATAAACTACTGTCCCACAACAGCATTCCCAGTTCTTCAGTCGAGCAGATTTAATGATGGATACGAGCAACTCTGTGGATCTGACACTCTGTGGTTAGCATTAGTAGGGTGTCACGCCACTAATTACAAATGTTTCAAACAGTAATTAAAGGTAATACAGAATGAGACTTGGTTTATTAAGATGATACAGGCTTGTGTTATCCACAAGCGACGAGGCTTGTACTGTAACGTCACTGATAGTCGCTTGGGCTTGTATTTGTTCAGATACATGATGTTTTGTGCTAGATAGGGTCCTTCAGAAGTAGAAGGGGTGATCTGTGATCACTGATTATAATGCGTTGTGCTGCTCGTGTCGGCTGTAGAGAGGCTGTTATCACTCAGGATCTCTGAATACACTCTTGACTTCTTCCTGATACACTGCTCTCAATGGAAATATAAAGAAGTACAGACAAAAAAATGATATCTCAGTGTTTTCTGGGATTTTATCGAGAACGATATTTTGCTGAGTGTGTTATTGTGCTGATATCTTAAGGACTACTGTGGACAGCTGACTCCTAAAGTTTGGATATTCTTCATATTCTGTGGTGGTCGGTTCACAGCAGTTATAGAAATTAATCTTTCCAACAAGTTTAAATTGATTTTTACCTTTATGGGCATTTGTACCTTTATAAAGTCATTTTTTTCCTAACCGTGTGCATCATCTTTTTAATCAGTCAGTTAGAATAAGAAGACATTTTGGCTGTTATGAACTAAATTAAATCAAAATTGATCTTTGCAGTGCAGACGAAGCACAGACGCTGCATCTGAAGTGGCATGTAGATGTGTTTACACACTGTTTAATGATTTAACCTGCAGTTACAAATGCAGAAGTGATGTTTTGATATATTAAACAATATGTTGACCACTGATATTGAAGATTAATTATGAATTAAAAGATACTCTGAAAGCGAAACGGTCAAGTCACAGTCAAGTGAGTCACTGCGATTGAAGCGATTCATTTAAACGGGTGATTCATTCAGGAATGAAACAGTGTCATGTTGCTCAGAGACACAAAACAGTGCTTGGCCTTAGTTTGAAATTATTTTGATTTTGTCTAAAATCGCAATAATAAGAATGTTATCACAGACGATATGCATCTCACACTCCTATAAAGACTCCACTTAAAAGAAGTTTTAACCACACAAACAGTACTTCAGCTCAATTTGAAGGAAGAGAATGAATCTGAATCGAAATGTTCCCATCCTGACTGTAAATCAAAATGTGTCGGCTGTAGCGAGAACATGCTACGATTGGCCAAGGCAATGTCTCTGTTATCTGATTGGCTTGAGATGACAGTGGGTGGAGTCCACCTCAAGGTTATTATAATTCTGTGTTTTTACCAGTGTTGGGGTAGTTACTCAAAAAATTACTTAGTTACTAGTTACTTCTGTAAATTGTAATGCGATTACTTCACTAGTTACTGCATTTGAAAAGTAACTTCGCTACTTATTACTTTACTTTCCTTTTAAAATTTTTTTGGGAATTTTTTCCAAATTCCGTTTGAATTTTTCTGGATTCCATTTTTTTCTGTTTTATTTTTTTCTCAACTCCTTTTAAACCCCTTAACTGTCACTCACATTTTTGAACATTGACTTTCTGTTCCAAACTTACATTTTTATAATTCATGAACGAAAATATTTTTTTAACATGATATTGATGTAACATTTACATCGTAATGCAATGTCTGATTTTAAAATGGGTTTTAAAGGATGAATTTTGAGATTTTAAGTTTTCAGTCGATTTATAATTTCTGATCATTTCTAAAATGTGATAGAGAGAAAGGCAACAAAGAAGTCTTTTTTTTTTTAAGCAAAGGTCAAAATTCCTGTTATAATGTAGATTTTTGAGGGTGCACTCTTGTCATAAATTAATCGATTACTTTTACTGCATAATTTTAACAAAAAACATTGGTAAAATATATATTTGGGAGTCTTAGACCTTTCCAACGATATATAGTTTGTCAAGATTAGATCAGATTTAATTGTAATATAGTGAAGTAAATGTAGGTGTCCCACAGAGGGGACGGGTGGCAGTTAACAGGTTAATTGTATTAATCGAAGAAGGCACCGCAGCCAGACCGATATACACAACACAGACCGGAAGTTACCTTAGGGCCAGGCGCGTGCGCTCGATGAAACCGTCTGTAAGGTGACATTTCAGCACTTGACAAACGGAGAGCGACTACTACGTAGCACTTGAAGCACAGCTGTGCGATTGCTTTACGTGCAATGTTGGGCAACACACGTCAAACAATAACGAACGATCGTAAAATTACTTGTAGAAAACACTCTGAAGCACTAAGATCAATGGTTATCAGGAAACCCGGCCCAGAACTTTACACACAGGCAAACACGGCATGTGTAACGCAGGAAAGCGCCTTCCTATTAATCTAGTAAAGTAGTGTAGTTACCAATGTTATTAGTGTAATGCGTTACTTCGTTACCCAAAAAAGTAATGTAGTTACTGTAATCCGTTACTTTACCACCAACACTGGTTTTTACATTTGGTAATATTATTTTAACATTTGCTGTAAATGCATATAATAGAGTTGAACAGAATGAACCGAACACTCCCAGAGCGCAGACGTTTTGATGTAAGCTGCGTGACACAAACTTAAAGCATGTTTAGAGAGATTCGATGGAGAATAGTGAAAGTAAAAGATCAAATGTGTTTCATCAAAATGAGTCCAGCTTATTTACATTAATGTATCCATGTGTATCTATATAGGGTTATATCCATTTAGTAGTCCTATAAATTGATATTAATATACATTAATATGAATGGTCATATTTGAAAGATTTGGATAATTTGGTCAAAATACAGCAATATTGTAGTGTAATGTAATATTAGATGTGTCTCTTCTCTTAATCCTAATATTGTAACTGTCGTGTCTTGCTCATAAAACACACTCCTGGGCCTCAAACATCTCTGTATCAGGACGCAGACTTGAGCTCCACATGTTCTTATCAGAGAGCCGAGACGTCTGCTGGACTGCTCAGCCGTCAGGTCAATGTCATCTAAAGAACCAGCACACATTATACACTTCCTGTCAACTTTACCAAACCTGGTTTCAGAGGCAGCAAGTTAAAGCATCATGATAAATGCAGTCTTTCTGTCACTAATGTCCTGATGAAAAGCCTGAGAGAAACTCAGTTCTCCGTTTTCTTTTCTTCAAGATTTCAAGCATCAACACAAATGTCCTGTTTGTTTCTCTCAGCTTCTCTGTGTCACTACAAATCATCTAATAGAGCATGTGAACATTTATTTAATAAAAGCTTGGTTTCTCATTCATTCATTTTTTATTTTATATACAGTATATATATATACACGGGTCAAAGACGAGACGTCACCATTTCAGTGTCTGCATCACATTACATTTACAAAAGTCATTTGAAATGCATTAAAAACATCTTAAATGCAAGTAAATTGTCTACTTTCATTTTTCAAATTACTTTTGTGACAATAAAATGTCAACATATGGGGAAAATAGTTATTCAGCATAATGGTGCGGACTTTGATTTTACCAGTACATCTTAAATAAACATAAAATACCAAGTTAAAAAATATGTGTTGTCTTGGCATTTTCAAGTAAGTATTGGCTGTTATATTAGAAGGACTATGTCTTATTGTTTTGTTAAAGTATTTGTCCTGAAAATGCAGTGTATCTGAGATGATTGAGTGTAACAGTAATGAGAAGTTATTCTGAAATCATATGAGAAACTGTGATATTATTAAATGACTCCTGAAAGACTGTGTGCTGCTGCAGAAGAGTGAGTTTATTGCTCTTAAATACTTGATCTTTTCACCTTTTCATGGTGTGCTAACATAGGTGACAAAAGCACACGTCATGCAGTGAAATGCCAAAAAACACTGTTGATGTTTGAAAAACAAGTAGATGTTGTGAATAACTGTGAGTAATTTTACTGGTCAAGTTCACTGTTAGAAATAGGTGGCCATTTGATTGCCTGCAATATCAGCGAATGAAGAAGTGTGATCATTCAGGGCAATGGTTTTGTCCTTCAGTGTAATGCAGACCATTACTACACTGAGTGACAGTATCACTGGAGAAATAACCATTCTTGCATCTTATTGATATTACAGACAAATGAGGCATGTTTAGAGTCGAAATAATAAATATTACTATTTGAATGCATTTTGGTTTTGTTTAATTTGATTATTGATTAATTATAGACACCCATGAACAGTGTAAAATCCCAAAAGCTAATAAACTAAGTGTAACTCTTAAAGCCTGTTCACAGCAAGAACAATAACTCTAGAATAACTATAACAGTAACTGTTGTGTGGTTTAGATGAAAGATAAGGTAAGATTTGTGCTCTGCCACTTTAAACGCTCCAGCTCTTTAAAGTTGAATGAATTCTAATTAGCTGTCAATGCTTTTATCATTCATCAGCTGGAAAACAAATAACTAAATACCAATCCATCAGTATCCTACAATATAAAAGAGATTCCAGCAATGTTGTTTCTCTGTGCAGTTATTTGTGCTGCTATTCTTTTATACAGAAGGGTTTTTTATTTTTTATCGTTATCCTTACCGTATTTGGTGTGAACGTGCCTTTAGCCAGAAAAGAGCAGGGTGTTGAGGATTGTTCCTCACTACCGTGTGTCAGTAGTTCAAGAGAGATCACTGAGAGGTTCTCCACCCAAATACTCATCCTGATCAGGACATTTATGTTTGCAAACAGAAAGTATTAATAAATGTGGCTGCAAGCAGGAATGTTTGAGGCTGAGCAAGTCAGAAACACCGGGACAAGCTAAGCAAGCATGACGGAGAGAAACGTTGCTTTCTAAGGAAAGATTGCGATCAAGTAGCACACCTAGGTTCCTAACTGATGACGAAGAATTGACAGAGCAGCCATCAAGTCTTAGACAGTGTTCAAGGTTATTACAAGCAGAGTTTTTAGGTCCTATAATTAACACCTCTGTTTTTTCAGAATTTAGCAGTAAGAAATTACTCGTCATCCATATCGACTATGCAATCCATTAGTTTTTTCAATCGCAATCTTTCCTTAGAAAGCCACGTTTCTAGCATTTGTAAAACTGCATTTTTCCATCTCAAAAATATATCTAAATTACGGCCTATGCTCTCAATGTCAAATGCAGAAATGTTAATCCATGCATTTATGACCTCAAGGTTAGATTATTGTAATGCTTTATTGGGTGGTTGTTCTGCACGCTTAGTAAACAAACTACAGCTAGTCCAAAATGCAGCAGCAAGAGTTCTTACTAGAACCAGGAAGTATGACCATATTAGCCCGGTCCTGTCAACACTGCACTGGCTCCCTATCAAGCAGCGCATAGATTTTAAAATATTGTTTATTACTTATAAAGCCCTGAATTTATGTATCAAGTTATTCTACTGTTATAATAATGCATTTGACTGTATGTAGAGGCCTGTGTGAGAAAGGAATGTGCAGAGAGTGCAGGGGGATAGTATATGGTGCAGCTGCACACTCTATTTGGACATAAGACAAAATATATGATCAGACCTCCTTGGTGCAGACATTACCAAAATACAGCATATAGTAAAGTTGCATGTTCTGTTTTGACATAAGACAAAATATATTATTAGGCCTCCTCGTTTCACTTAAAATAAATTCTACATCCTAAAAGCAAGCTGGAGACCGCCATAAAAGGTAAAAGAGTTGATAAACAGAACCATATGTATGAATTCTACATCCGTGGCCAAAAGTTTTGAGAATTACATAAATATTGGAAATTGGAAAAGTTGCTGCTTAAGTTTTTATAATAGCAATTTGCATATACTCCAGAATGTTATGAAGAGTGATCAGATGAGTTGCATAGTCCTTCTTTGCCATGAAAATGAACTTAATCCCAAAAAAACCTTTCCACTGCATTTCATTGCTGTCATTAAAGGAGCTGCTGAGATCATTTCAGTAATCGTCTTGTTAACTCAGGTGAGAATGATGACGAGCACAAGGCTGGAGATCATTATGTCAGGCTGATTGGGTTAGAATGGCAGACTTGACATGTTAAAAGGAGGGTGATGCTTGAAATCATTCTTCTTCCATTGTTAACCATGGTGACCTGCAAAGAAACGCGTGCAGCCATCATTGCGTTGCATAAAAATGGCTTCACAGGCAAGGATATTGTGGCTACTAAGATTGCACCTAAATCAACAATTTATATGATCATCAAGAACTTCAAGGAAAGAGGTTCAATTCTTGTAAAGAAGGCTTCAGGGCGTCCAAGAAAGTCCAGCAAGCGCCAGGATCGTCAACCTAAAGAGGATTCAGCTGCGGGATCGGAGTGCCACCAGTGCAGAGCTTGCTCAGGAATGGCAGCAGGCAGGTGTGAGCGCATCTGCACGCACAGTGAGGCCAAGACTTCTGGAAGATGGCCTGGTGTCAAGAAGGGCAGCAAAGAAGCCACTTCTCTCCAAAAAAAACATCAGGGACAGATTGATCTTCTGCAGAAAGTATAGTGAATGGACTGCTGAGGACTGGGGCAAAGTCATATTCTCCGATGAAGCCCCTTTCCGATTGTTTGGGGCATCTGGAAAAAGGCTTGTCCGGAGAAGAAAAGGTGAGTGCTACCATCAGTCCTGTGTCATGCCAACAGTAAAGCATCCTGACACCATTCATGTGTGGGGATGCTTCTCATCCAAGGGAGTGGGCTCACTCACAATTCTGCCCAAAAACACAGCCATGAATAAAGAATGGTACCAAAACACCCTCCAACAGCAACTTCTTCCAACAATCCAACAACAGTTTGGTGAAGAACAATGCATTTTCCAGCACGATGGAGCACCGTGCCATAAGGCAAAAGTGATAACTAAGTGGCTCGGGGACCAGAATGTTGAAATTTTGGGTCCATGGCCTGGAAACTCCCCAGATCTTAATCCCATTGAGAACTTGTGGTCAATCCTCAAGAGGCGGGTGGACAAACAAAAACCCACTAATTCTGACAAACTCCAAGAAGTGATTATGAAAGAATGGGTTGCTATCAGTCAGGATTTGGCCCAGAAGTTGATTGAGAGCATGCCCAGTCGTATTGCAGAGGTCCTGAAAAAGAAGGGCCAACACTGCAAATACTGACTCTTTGAATAAATGTCATGTAATTGTCGATAAAAGCCTTTGAAACGTATGAAGTGCTTGTAATTATATTTCAGTACATCACAGAAACAACTGAAACAAAGATCTAAAAGCAGTTTAGCAGCAAACTTTTTGAAAACTAATATTTATGTAATTCTCAAAACTTTTGGCCACGACTGTATTGAACATGGGCACGCCTTCAGAAGCACTGTATAAAATAGAGAACCAACACAGGCTCGACAGACTGTTCTGCAGAGCTTTCTCGGTTTTATTTTCTCTTGAAAATAAAATCTTTCTTCTGGAGACAAAACCCCGAGACAGTGCGATTCCTCAGATCCATGGCAGACAAAAATACACTACATTTGGTGACCATGAAGGGACTGGAAAGGAGCAGCAGAGTGGACGACCACTTTTGAGCTGACTGATGAGCAACACACACACACACAGTGGTGGCCACCATAGAATAAGGTAAGCATTTTTACTTATATAATTAGTGTGTGTTGTTGACCGGTCAGTTCTGAGCGGTAAGGTCACTTAAAATCTGCTCTTCCAAATTAAGAACTAATTAAATAAATAAAAATGGGGGGTTTTGTTTCCAGAAGAAAAACTGCATACACATATTTGGTTTACTGAAAGGTCTTTGAAAAAGGCCTGATTTTAATCTGGATAGTGTAAGCAGAAATACATTGCATGCAATGGTCTGTGTTCAGTGTGGACTGGGCCTATAAGGGACAGCAATACACATGAGCCAGATGTATTATAGAGGAAAAGTCCTTTGGCTACCGCTCTGTATATGTAAGATACAGAGGTCTGAACGGAAAGGTGGAAATCCTGAAAGTACTGCTTTTTACTGTGCTGAGGAAGTGCATCAGTGAAAGACCGAGTGGAGCTGACAGGTCACTCAGAAGGAGTGTAGAGTACTCTGTATTTATGTACGTTTTAATGTAAGTGTTTGTGTGAGAAAATAGACTCTATATCTGGTGGAGCAAGAGGTGCTCTCCCCTCCTGGACCATCACTTGAGAGTGATTAGGTTACAGAGACGGGCGTGCATGGCTGGTGTTGAGAAAGGATGAGTGCAGGAGCCCTAAAACAATAGAGTGAATGGTATGAATGTTGTTTTAGAGAAAAAATAAATAAAAATGTTCCAAGAAAGGGACTGTGCAGAATATAAAAATAATAATAAATTAATTAAAATAAGATATGCATTTATTATTTAATAACTTGTCTTAATATATGAATTTAAAAGATGCACGTGCTTAAAACTTTATATCCAATATGTGAAGACATTTCCATTTGTATCTTGTTATCCCTGGGAGTTTCAGAGATTTGGGCTTGAGTTAACTAAAACAAATAACTGGCGTAGTGCAATGTGGGATGAGAGCAAGATTGGGTGACCAAGTCAATAGACATTTTACAATAGGGAGGGAACTAGTTGCTTAAATATTTAAATTAAATTATTATATTTACAATAATAGGAATTATTTAATGTTGGTTAGGAAACATTAATTCACCAATACCAGATTATTCTGAATCATGTATGCAAATTTAGAAGAAAAATGATGATTGAAATCTTTTTTACCATATGCATGTCAGGCTGTTATAAAAGGAAGGTTTATTTTGTTTTATTGCAGTATACTTAGATAATAAAGGTAGCTGATTTCTGCATTTTGCAAAGAAAAAAAAATGCTTGCTATTTTCCTGCAATGAAGAACTTGCTTTACTAACATAGAATAAGAGAACTGCTGTGTTCAACCAGATGATTTTGTTTTTACTAAGGAAGCACTGAAAGAAGAGGTTGAAAAGTGAAAATTAGAAAAAGAGCTGACTGCTCAGACACAATTTGGTCAGAAGTTACATAGCTACATTTGATTAATGCAGTCTCTGAGTTTTAAAATTTCAGATGACCTCTGGAACAGCGCCTTGACAAAGGAAAGCAATGAACTGGAGTCTGTCGAGAAATGGCAAAGCAGCAAACACAGCTGCAGAGAGAAGACGAGCAAGGGGCTGATGGACACTATACCCTCCTGAAAGAGGAGAGCACTCTTCAGCATGGAGAAAGACTGAATTAAAGCAGGAAAAGGTGAATCTTTCACTTGAGACTTTTCCTGAGGGTGAAGAGAACATTGTGAACTGCAGAACTCTGGCAGAAAGCAACCAGAAGCCAGGCTGAGAAGAAGCAGAGAAACAATGGAGACCGTACACCGCAACATCAGGTCTTTGAGTGCCATCACAGACTGACGACCCAGTACAACAGCCCAGGCTGATGATGTCACCAGAAGGACTTCCATCCCTTCAGTGCACAGGTGCTGCATATACAATTGTGGGGGAATTTACAGTTAAAACCCAAGGACCAGATATGTGGCAATGAAGACCAGGAGAGATGAGTTCAATTAATAATAATAATTTTACTTGAAGAAAATAGTTTGCAATTTCATCAGCAGAAGTCAGCTTCAATACTCTCGACGGAGTTCGTAGGCCGTCCCCCGTACAACTCAAAATCAACCACAGTTATACCCTGACAGAGGATACTAATTGCGTCAATACATAAGTCAACAAAATTCTGACTGGTTCCCAAACCTAGATAAACTCTCCAAAGACGTATATCTGATCCGCTGGACACTGGCAGTTGATCGTTTGTCCTGGGACTGTCTGAGCTTCTCCCTGTACAGACAGATACTAACACACATACACAGAGAACTTATCTAAAACTCAAGGCTTTCTAGCACTGGCGAGTGTCTTATCATTACGCTTGGATACACACACATAATATGTGGACATTAATCTTGAGGAAAAGAAATAGAGGGTAGAACAGGATTCTTTAATATCTCATAAGCGCACATAAGGTTACACATTTCACTCTTGCCATAACTTGATTAATAGTCAAACAAGAAATCATGTAATAATATAATTAATATCAGTATGAAGCATATGGCAACTCGGCATCCACTCCTTCAGTCCCCCGTTTTATTTTTGCCCTATATTACAGAAACAGGATTCACTCCTCTAATTTGGTTAGTGACTTAGCCAATCTGTCACTGTTTTTCTGCCGTCAAGTCTAAAATATTTACCTTTACCATTCAAACAACAAAGTGTTAACTTGTTAAAATTTAGACCCTCATTTAAATTTAGGCATGGATTTTAAACCCATTTTGGATGGCAATCTTAAATTTCACAAATCCAATAATATAAACCCTCTTAAACATATTAATCCAGAGAGTGATTTAAATCAGCATTATAAAAGACAAAACAAGTCATTATTACCAGTAGCAGACAGAGCTGGATAACCAATCCACTTAAAGCTCGTCCCATGTTCGGCATTGTCTTTTCATTAGTTTCACTCAGAATTATCGACTTCTGTAAAGTAATTTCACTTAACACATCTGTAATGAAAAAACACTCATTCCAGAGGTCAGTGACTCAATATACACAAAGCAGAAACAGAATTGTCCTCCAAAATATACAGCAGTCATCCTCATGCGTGCACATACTTAACATAAATATTTAACAGAATATTAGTTATTGATTTATTTGACAGTTTTCACCAAACTTAAACTTAGACTATAGTATCAAATTCATTACAACATATAACCCTTAATCATTCAAATATATTAAAAATGTCAAAGTTTCTATATCTCAAATCTCAGTTTAGACTGTTTAAAATACATAATGCTAGGAGCATTTCTTTAAAATAATTTTTACCTTACATGCTTAATTCCCTTAACCTTTGTTATCTAACCCATCTCTTGATTCAGCAAAAGCAGTCCTCATTTTTAGCCACCACCATATCTTGTAATCATCTTATGCCATGCCTAATGACCTGCATGAGTAAAGACTATGATATAGACATATTAGTTCAATATCGTTTTAGCCACATAAGAAATTTTGTCTCATAATAATGGCTGTCATCACATGGTCTCAGATGGTTCTTGACAGCCCATTGCCATTAACTCTTTATAAATAAGCCTCTTTTCCTCAGGGTCTGATCCCCTGGCATAGTTGCATCAAGTTCGTCAAGTTGCATCAAGCAATCAAGGAATGAGGTTGCTGGTGATCAGGTCTGGAGGAGCTCACATTTTTGAGGCAGATTGCTGTACTTCCTACAGTTCCCCTCTTAATGATGCTCTAGGCCTATCAAGCATCCGCTCAACTCCACTACCATCTCACATATAACACCTCCCTTCAGGGCAGGTGCCCAGTGGCGGTGACCCCCTGCCTTAGGTTGTCCCCTATTGGCCAGAAGAGGATCTTACCCGTCATTGAGAAATCACCTCATGCACACTGGTGACCACTCTTTCCCGTTGCAACATCCTCGACAGTCTTCTTCCAGAATCCGGTATTTCCTGCAGCTTAGGAAAGGTACACTCAACAACCATGAGAGCCATTGACAGCACCTACTAGTGTTAAAACATTGAAAAAGGTTAATCAAACTAATATTTAATTGCTAAAATCAATTGGATGCCTCCAAACTATCATGCTGAGATTACTCAGTGAATTTATTTTTCACACCCGTCCATTCATTGTAATTTTCTGTTGCTTCTGTAGCTGCAGCCATCAGGCCCTGTATGATGGTGGAGACTAAAAATAAGACAGATAAGTTACTGGTCATAGAACAAATAGCAATACAACTGTTTAACTATTCAAAATTATTACATCTATAGCTCAGGGTCTGTATTATGATTTTAAAGACCTCATGTCTCTTCAACAATTGCTCCTAAATTGTTATTCATTATTTTTATAATCTCTTATTTCTTAAATGCATTGGGCAGTTGAACATTTAACTACCAACTGCCCTCTTAATGCATTAAATCTGAAGTCTTTTTATCATGTCCTTTAGCATCTCAGTGCCTATGATTTTACTGAAACACTGTGCTGTACTATAAATAGGGAAGTCATGGCCTAATGGTTAGAGAGTTGGACTCCCAATCGAAAGGTTGTGAGTTCGAGTCCCGGGCCGGCAGGAATTGTGGGTGGGGGGAGTGCATGTACAGTTCTCTCTCCTCCTTCAATACCACGACTTAGGTGCCCTTGAGCAAGGCATCGAACCCCCAACTGCTCCCCGGGTGCCGCAGCATAAATGGCTGCCCACTGCTCCGGGTGTGTGCTCACAGTGTGTGTGTGTTCACTGCTCTGTGTGTGTGCATTTCGGATGGGTTAAATGCAGAGCACAAATTCTGAGTATGGGTCACCATACTTGGCTGAATGTCACGTCACTTTTTCAAATAGCTTATCACTTAAACACAGGCTCAGATAACGGCATTTTAGCTTACTTTGAATGAGAGAGAGAACTCTGAGGGATTCAGGACTCGTAACAATGCATTTTCATTCATTTTTAACATAATTTCATCGTACTATCATTTTACTCTAGCCCAGTTTAAAACTTGTCAGAAATTATATGCATTTTAAAAATAAACCTCTTTATATTTGTATTTTTACTTTATTTTCGCAACTCAAATGTTTCTCAAAGTTCTTTGCAGTCATTGTCATTACTTTTACATCAACTTGTATTTATTCATTCACTTAATTCACGTCTCTCTCTAAGACCTATAGGTGTGCACTTGTACCCCCTGTAACTGTACACATCTTTAAATATATCTTATCCTAAGACCTACCGATGTGCACTTGTACCCCTTTTACTCACAAGGTTACTTCATTTACAGGTGTACCGTGACACCAATTTACCTACTCCACCCCGGAGCTGGCGTCTACCCCCTCACGTCTGAGTGAGTCTATCGTTCCTCCTTCTCTCGACCCCCTCCACTTACACACAAGTCCCTAGCCAATAATATTAAATATAAAATCTTTCCTACCTTGGTTTGATGATTGATCTGGGATGTCACCAAAGAACGATTGCCCGCATCCTCCACCATTAACTGTAGGGGAATTTCTGACTGGTTCCCAAACCTAGATAAACTCTCCAAAGACGTATATCTGATCCGCTGGACACTGGCAGTTGATCGTTTGTCCTGGGACTGTCTGAGCTTCTCCCTGTACAGACAGATACTAACACACATACACAGAGAACTTATCTAAAACTCAAGGCTTTCTAGCACTGGCGAGTGTCTTATCATTACGCTTGGATACACACACATAATATGTGGACATTAATCTTGAGGAAAAGAAATAGAGGGTAGAACAGGATTCTTTAATATCTCATAAGCGCACATAAGGTTACACATTTCACTCTTGCCATAACTTGGTTAATAGTCAAACAAGAAATCATGTAATAATATAATTAATATCAGTATGAAGCATATGGCAACTCGGCATCCACTCCTTCAGGCTTAATAGACATGAACAAGCTATGTGAAAACATCTAAGACCTTTGAAACAAGTCCAGTCTTGTCAGTGCTCTGTTAACTAGGGTTTCACTAATAATAAACATATATTGCATGAAGCATCCATATTTGTCCAAGACCATGCCAATTAGAGTATTAAAAACTTGAGAAGTATTCATTTAAGGTATATTTACAACAGATATAAATGAGCGATTAAATTGTGATTAATCGCGAGTTAACTCACGACAGTCGTGCAATTAATCGTGACTAAATATTGTAATCGGTTGACAGCCCTAAAATAAATACAATGTAAATTCACGTCTCATGACATTGTAATGGCCATTGAATGGAGCATCAAGGTGGAATATCCTGTGACGTCCACTTCACAGGCTGCTTATGATCAAATAGGAAAACTCCTGAAGTAATAAGAGATGCAGTGTTGTGCCGCGGCCCGTATTGAAGCTCAATTTAATTTTATTTAAAGTAGGGCTGAAATGATGTCAACAATAAAAAATTGTCTACAAGTATTTTAGTCATTTGATTTAATTTGACCTAATTTAGAGCTTGCAATAATGCGGTTTGACCAGAGTGTAGCGCAGTGTGTGTGCTGTAGCGCAAGACTGTAATTCAGCCCTCCTCGATGCAATTCAAGAGAAGAAGAGATACAGCGCTCAGCTGCTTCAGAGAAATGCACCCGAGCCGAACCAAATGGCGTTTGGATATGAAAATATATGATTTGCGCTTTCTTCTCAATAACGAAATAAACAACGACTACATAGAAATCACAGCAGTGTTAAAGCAGCAGTTAAAAATGCATCTTAATACACCGATGTGGATGTTTGCACGAGCTCAGTAAAGCATTCACGTCACGTCTATAGTATTTTATGCAATACCTTAAATCAAGCAGCTTTACGGTATCTCTTCTTAAACATTATTATTAAATATTTGAATGAAGTTATGGTTTGATTTGCAGAGAACAAAGCTTAATCTAGCTCAGGTCTGTTTTGATTATCATAACCCAGTAAGGTATTTTAAGAGAGATTACTCTACCAGTCAAAAGTGTTTTTTATTATTTATTTTTTAAAGAAGTCTATTCAGCTCACCAAGCCTGCATTTATTTGATTCAAAATACAGCAAAACCTGAAGAAAAAAATATACATCTGTTTTCAACAATAATAAAAATAATAAATGTTTTTTGGAGCAGAAAATCAGTATATTAGAATGATTTCTGAAGGATCATGTGACTGGAGTAATGTTGCTAAAAATTCAGCCTTGATCACAGGAATAAATTACATTTTAAAATATATTCAAATAAAAAAGTTATTTTAAATCATAAAAAATCTTTCAAAATGTTACTGTTTTTACTGTACTTTGGATCAAATACATGCAGGCTTGGTAAGAAGAATATACTTCTTTAAAAACAATGTTACTATACAAAAATGATGCTACACTGGTAGTGTATTGTGAATAAAATTGTTTATCCAAAAATAAAACATCACTTACCTTTATTTAACCTTTCATTTTCATATAGTAATTAAATGGTAAATAAGGTTTTTCTTTCAACTCATTTTGTGTGTCAAATATATTTTTTTGTATTAATTAACTGTATAATAATTGTAAGTACATAATATTTTCCCCAAAGCTGAAGTGACTAGACTATCTTTTTATTTATTTGTTATGTATGACAGTATTTTAACTAATTGAAAGAGCTGAATATTCAAATTATATTGATTTATCAGTGAAATAATCGATGATTAGCCGATTAATCGTTCTAATAATCGTAAGATTAATCGATTATCAAAATAATCGTATGTTGCAGCCCTAATTTAAGTCAAAGTCACCTTTATTTATATAGCGCTTTAAACAAAATACATTGCGTCAAAGCAACTGAACAACATTCATTAGGAAAACAGTGTCAATCATGAAAAAATAATAGTTAAATGCAGTTCATCATTGAATTCAGTTATGTCATCTCTGTTCAATTAAATAGTGTCTGTGCATTTATTTGCAATCAAGTCAACGATATCACTGTAGATGAAGTGACCCCAACTAAGCAAGCCAGAGGCGACAGTGGCAAGGAACCGAAACTCCATCGGTGACAGAATGGAGAAAAAAACCTTGGGAGAAACCAGGCTCAGTTGGGGGGCCAGTTCTCCTCTGACCAGACGAAACCAGTAGTTCAATTCCAGGCTGCAGCAAAGTCAGATTGTGCAGAAGAATCATCTGTTTCCTGTGGTCTTGTCCTGGTGCTCCTCTGAGACAAGGTCTTTACAGGGGATCTGTATCTGGGGCTCTAGTTGTCCTGGTCTCCGCTGTCTTTCAGGGATGTAGAGGTCCTTTCTAGGTGCTGATCCAGCATCTGGTCTGGATACGTACTGGATCCGGGTGACTGCAGTGACCCTCTGATCTGGACACAGACTGGATCTGGTGGCCACGGTGACCTCGGAACAAGAGAGAAACAGACAAATATTAGCGTAGATGCCATTCTTCTACTGATGTAGCAAGTACATCGGGTGTTATGGGAAGTGTTCCCGGTTCTGGTTTACCTAATTAATGCAGCCTAAAAATCCTTTAACGGATTTGGATAATAAAAGCATATTAGTATGTTATGTGTATGCCAGGTTAAAGAGATGGGTCTTTAATCTAGATTTAAACTGCAAGAGTGTGTCTGCCTCCCGAACAATGTTAGGTAGGTTATTCCAGAGTTTAGGCGCCAAATAGGAAAAGGATCTGCCGCCCGCAGTTGATTTTGATATTCTAGGTATTATCAAATTGCCTGAGTTTTGAGAACGTAGCGGACGTAGAGGATTATAATGTAAAAGGAGCTCATTCAAATACTGAGGTGCTAAACCATTCAGGGCTTTATAAGTAATAAGCAATATTTTAAAATCTATACGATGCTTGATAGGGAGCCAGTGCAGTGTTGACAGGACCGGGCTAATATGGTCATACTTCCTGGTTCTAGTAAGAACTCTTGCTGCTGCATTTTGAACTAGCTGTAGTTTGTTTACTAAGCGTGCAGAACAACCACCCAATAAAGCATTACAATAATCTAACCTTGAGGTCATAAAAGCATGGATTAAAATTTCTGCATTTGACATTGAGAGCATAGGCCGTAATTTAGATATATTTTTGAGATGGAAAAATGCAGTTTTACAAATGCTAGAAACGTGGCTTTCTAGGGAAAGATTGCGATCAAATAGCACACCTAGGTTCCTAACTGATGACGAAGAATTGACAGAGCAACCATCAAGTCTTAGACATTGTTCTAGGTTATTACAAGCAGAGTTTTTAGGTCCTATAATTAACACCTCTGTTTTTTCAGAATTTAGCAGTAAGAAATTACTCGTCATCCAGTTTTTTATATCGACTATGCAATCCATTAGTTTTTCAAATTGGTGTGTTTCACCGGGCTGCGAAGAAATATAGAGTTGAGTATCATCACCATAACAGTGAAAGCTAACACCATGTTTCCTGATGATATCTCCCAAGGGTAACATATAAAGCGTGAAGAGTAGCGGCCCTAGTACTGAGCCTTGAGGTACTCCATACTGCACTTGTGATCGATAGGATACATCTTCATTCACTGCTACAAACTGATGGCGGTCATATAAGTACGATTTAAACCATGCTAATGCACTTCCATTAATGCCAACAAAGTGTTCAAGTCTATGCAAAAGAATGTTATGGTCAATTGTGTCAAACGCAGCACTAAGATCCAATAAAACTAATAGAGAGATACACCCACGATCAGATGATAAGAGCAGAACATACATGTTGTTGGTTTAGATGATTTAACAAGTTTATACAATTCTTCCTCTCCTATGGTAGAGAATGAGTGGAACTGTTCCTCAGGGGGTCTATAGTGCACTGTCTGATGTGATACTGTAGCTGACGGCTGAATGGTTGCAATTTTAGCTCTAATAGTATCGATTTTAGAAGTAAAGTAGTTCATAAAGTCATTACTGCTGTGGTGTTGGGAAATGTCAACACTTGTTGAGGCTTTATTTTTCGTTAATTTAGCCACTGTATTGAATAAATACCTGGGGTTATGTTTGTTTTCTTCTAAAAGAGAAGAAAAGTAATTGGTTCTTTGGGGTCAAGCTGTGGTTGTTTGATGAGAGGCTTAATAACAGCCAGTTTGAAGGTTTTGGGGACATATCCTAATGACAATGAGGAATTAATAATAGTCAGAAGAGGATCTATGACTTCTGGAAGCACCTCTTTTAGGAGCTTAGATGGTATAGGGTCTAACATACATGTTGTTGGTTTAGATGATTTAACAAGTTTATACAATTCTTCCTCTCCTATAGTAGAGAATGAGTGGAACTGTTCCTCAGGGGGTCTATAGTGCACTGTCTGATGTGATACTGTAGCTGACGGCTGAATGGTTGCAATTTTATCTCTAATAGTATCGATCTTAGAAGTAAAGTAGTTCATAAAGTCATTACTGCTGTGGTGTTGGGAAATGTCAACACTTGTTGAGGCTTTATTTTTCGTTAATTTAGCCAAACAAATGTTTGCTTTCTTCTAAAAGAGAAGAAAAGTAATTGGATCTAGCAGTTTTTAATGCTTTTCTGTAGGATAGGTTACTTTCCCGCCAAGCAATACGAAATACCTCTAGTTTTGTTTTCCTCCAGCTGCGCTCCATTTTTCGGGCTGCTCTCTTTAGGGTGCGAGTATGCTCATTATACCATGGTGTCAAACTGTTTTCCTTAACCTTCCTTAAGCGTAAAGGAGCAACTTTATTTAAAGTGCTAGAAAAGAGAGAGTCCATAGTTTTTGTTACATCATCAAGTTGTTCTGAGGTTTTGGATATGCTAAGGAATTTGGATACATCAGGAAGATAACTTAAAAAGCAGTCTTTTGTGTTAGAAGTGATGGTTCTTCCATACTTGTAACAAGAAGTAGGATTTACAATTTTGGCTATATGAAGTTTGCACAGAACTAAATAATGATCTGAGATATCATCACTTGGCTGAATAATTTCAACACCATCAACATCAATTCCATGTGTCAGTATTAAATCTAGAGTATGATTTCGACAATGAGTAGGTCCTGAAACATGTTGTCTAACACCAAGAGAGTTCAGAATGTCTATAAATGCTGATCCCAATGCATCTTTTTCATTATCAACATGGATATTAAAATCACCAAATATTAAAACTTTATCTGCAGCCAGAACTAACTCGGATGTAAAATAAAGATAAAGATTCTAGAGAAAAAATAAAATAAAAACAGCTACACGGAACTACGACTTGCTACAGAAGGCCAACAGGAAGTAGAGAAAACACTGTCCAACAGCGACACCCGCAGGATGTCATTTAAAGGGGTCATATAATGCTACATGCACTTTTACATGTTGTTTGAGCTGAAAAGTGACGTCACACAGTCGAGGGACCTAAATCTGAGCGACTAAAATCGCAGAGGATTAATTTAGGATTGGATCTGAAAATGCATTTATATTCGCACAAATCATTCATGATCCAGCCTCACCCACAGAAGCAGTGAGTTTAATGTATTTAAATTAATCATTGCAAATAATAACTTGCTAATTAGCAAGTTTCACTATGAATGTGGCAAAAGTAAACAGTCTCTCAAAGAGCAAATCAGAAGAGAGAGGCGGGGTCAGCAGAGCTCATTAGCATTAAAGGAGAATTCCAGTGTTTTGAAAGAGTTATTTTTTTACAGGGTAAAAATGTGTTTTTTACACTACCATTGTGAAATTTTAAACAAACTGTTCCAGACTTTTCATTAAGACCCTAAAGAATAAAATCAGCTTGTGGAAAATAGGCATTTTATGACCCCTTTAACTTTCTGTATAGTGTTGGATCACAACAGAAGTCATTCAAGATGTTTTGTTTTATTAAACTAACTTATTAACTAAATGGTCTTATGTTATTTATATGACAGCATGTAAATTCTTTCTCCACATGTTAGTGCGTTTACAATTCTCCTCTGCTCTCTGAGTTCCCCCCCCCCCGATGTGCTCAGACACATGCCCACACACACTCCTACCAGAAGCAAACGCAAAAATATCCTAAAAAATATCCCTCCAGCACTGTTAACCTAGGGGAAACACTGAGATACATACAAAATGTGCAGAGTTGTGAATGCCAAGACTTTACTGTCAACCACGTTTAATTGCTTTTATCTAAATTTGTATACTTTTCTATTTGCAGACATCAGACCTTTAAGAAGAACTAATACGTTCCAAAAGAAAAGTAATTTAAAAAAAAATACATCAACTTAAAAGCAGTAATGCAAATCCCCCAGTTGTGACCAAGCCTGAAGAGCTTGGTAAAGCGGTGGACACAAGTGGGGGGGGGGGCATTCTACTCAAAATGAGGAGGATGAAGAAGTAGACAATGTTCCCAGAGATGTTGGCAAAAAGTTAAAGAAAGCCATGGAGGAAAACAAAGACTTAAAGTTACATATAGCCGTCTTACGCCAGAGAATCAAAACCCTGGAAAGTTTTTACATTGGTTCAATGTTCAAGAAATAAATTTGAAAAAAGAAAGCACCAGTCCTCTGAGACCCAATTTGGTGAGTATTTCAGATGGGGGTGGGTCATTTACTCTCATATAAAAAAGATGTGTTGGTAGGACTTTGTATCGCAAGCCGTTTTAGCATTTAAAACCTTTTTTTGACTATCCATAAATATAATTTCGGATAGTCACAGTTGTAATTCGGATAGTCATAATTATAATTCGACTAGTCACAATGATAATTAGAGATATCTGCAATTATAATTGCACTAGTAAGAAATCGGATTAGAGATATCTCTAAATACTTTATGACTAGTCAAAACTCCATTTAAGATATCTTTAATTACTTTATAGATATCTTCAATAGATGCGTCACACATCCACAAATGTAATTAGAGATATCTCTAATTAAGTTTCGACTAGTAACAATTATAGTTTGAGATATCTGAATTACAATTCCTCCTAGTCGAATTGCTGTTGTGTGATATCAGAATAAATGTACTCAGCTCCTCCCTGCCTACTCTACTAACTGCTAACAACATAATAAAAGTCTGCTTTTGTTGTCATGGAGAGAAAAGCTACTGGATGAAGAGCTTCATGGATTATTGAATATATCTGGATGCAGCCTTGTGTGGTAAAAGGTCTCCAGCTTTTTAATTGAATCATCTTGAAAAATAGACCAAATGCAGTGTAATGTTCAATAAAGGCAGAAAATCACAAACTGCTCGTCTGAATTTATCTATTATATATTTAGACAATGAAAAACAATGGTTTTTATTTATTTTTTTAAAGGTAGGCCTAATTTGCAGATTTTCTTACCATTCATTCTGATTTTTTTATCAGGATTGTGATATATAGACAATAAGAGATAATACATTTTATAACTGTGAAATAAAAAGTAGATTTTTCTTTATTATTTAATTAATTAATTTCTTTATTTAGTGGTGGAAACGAGCTTCCATACGTAGCCCACAAGGTGGGAGTATTGTATTGTTTTATAGCAAGAGATCCAAGATGACGATACTCTGCTGTCTTCAGTGATGAGCGCCAATGTATTCTTTTAGGCAGCGTCTATTTGCACTAGGTGTAAATTGCATATTTTCTTACCGATAGATGATATTTACACTAAGTGCAAAGAACTGTAGATTATATTTACACTTAAAATAGCAAGATTTTCTGCTATTTATACTACTTATTTCATATAGTGGCAATTATCTGCATCTCAGTATTGTAGTACATTATAAAACAGTACGCAATAATAGCGTAGTGAGTGTAAATGATCATTTTAATTAAACATTTTTAATGGATGCCACCTTACTGGGACAAAAAAAAGCCCTCCCTACACCTACCCTAACCAATATTTATTTTCAACTTTTTAATTATTTCCTTAATTTTTATTGAAAATAAATGCCTTTCCAATACGATATGAGATTTTGAAAAAGGAGAAAAATGTTTGGCAAAAAACGGACGCGAACACGGGTCGAATGTACCAAAGAGCACAGCTTTTAACCACTACACCACTACAGTTGACGTTAATCTAACATCATTTATCAGTCTTAACTGATATCATATGTTGGTGGACGACAGTGTAAGTAGTCTCTGACAACAAGTCAGGCTTGCACTTAATATAAATAGATACTGATTCTTTTAACATTATATCAAATGTTGCAACGGCTGACATGAGACTTATGCATGTGTTCATTTGTAAATAAAGGCTAACAAAATGTAATCCACAGCACACACACGTCTCAACATTACGATATAAAACAGGACAAAAGCCTATTTAAGTCCTCTCTCTATAGCCTACCACTTTTACACATGCTCCAGCTACATTTTTATTTCCATATTTTGAATTACTTCTGTATAAAACAGTTTAAAATCACCCAAAGACGCAGGACTTTTATTATACAACTCTTTGACAAAATTGCAGATGACAACAGTTTCCAAGCTAGGATTGGTTAAATAAAATGTTTAAGGTTGGGCTCAGCAAAGGTGTATTTGCATGCACATTGTAGATATCTATAAGCGTATTTTGACTAGACAAATTGTTAATTCCAGATATCTACATTGCAATTACGCCTAGTAACAAAGCTAAATGCAGATATCTCTAAATCTAGTTCTTCCTAGTCACAAATCTGATTGGGATATCCATAATTAAATTGCAGATATCTTTAAATTAGTTTTGACTAGTCATAATTCCAATTCAAGATATCTTTAAATATGATTTGCCTAGGCAAAATTCCAATTAAAGATATCTGCAACTGTAATTTGACTAGTCATAAATGAATTGCAGATATCTACAAATGTATTTTGGATATCTTTAAAAAATTGTATTTTGACTAGGCAAATCATATTTAAAGATATCTTGAATCTATCTATCTATCTATCTATCTATCTATCTATCTATCTATCTATCTATCGTCATTGTAAAACTCTAGTAACTATCCAAACCAACCTAGAAACCACAAAGGGTATCCTAGCAACCTCATACCAAAAACTTAGCAACCACCCCGGGTACCCTAGCAACTGCATAGCAACAGCCTAGTAACAATCCCAGGTACCCTAGCAACACCTCAGCAACCACTCAGGGTACCCTAGCAACCACATAGCAACACCCTAGCAACCATCTTAGGTACCCTGGCAACTACATAGCAACACCCTAGCAACACGCCCGGTACCCTTAGCAACCACATAGCAACGATCTATCAATCTCTGACAGACTGTATTGCCTTCAAACTTTATGCTTTTAAAACTTATTTAATTTTTTTACTATTTCAGACTGAAACCGTCAAACTTAAAGCTTTGTAAACTTCTTAAACTTTTTAAAACTTTCTGGTAATGTTTTCTCAAGCCAACTTAAAGTTTGTCTTGAAAAACTTTTTTTATCTAGTTAATACTAATATGCCAGTTTCCTGGTGTTCATCGCGAGGTCTTGTATTTACTACAGTGTGCATTTTTGAGCAGTCATATCCTGTTTGATTACCTGTTACTGATATTGTCTGTTTCCCGTCTTCGATTGTTGCTGCCTGCCTTCTGACTATTGCTATGGATTATTGGACTTTGATACATTGCTTGATACCCTGACACTCTGTCTGTTTAATAACCATGATTCTGCCTGTCCCACGCTGTTATGTCTGCTGATCCTTACCACTGCCTGTACGACCCTGATTATTGTTAATAAAGCCTTCTTATGGATCCCACTTCGAGTGACGTCTCGTTACAATGCCATTCTTTGAGTGAAAATTCTAACGTGCCTAAGCCTTTGCACGGGAGTGTATGTATAAAGTAAGTGTAATTAAATTAAGTATATTTAAGTAAATTTAAATAAGTATAAAGTATACGTTCATATGTGTTAAGGGCTAGATTTTCGACTGAGCACTTCTTCTGCAGCTACTTCCTTTTTGGTGGCCATATTAACTTGGCCACCACATTGCATCTTTGCGAAGTATTGCCAGTTTACCTTGCCTTACAAAGCGTTTGTTTCACTGTCTAATTCTTCTGTGTATGACCAGTTTTCTGTTCTACTCTTTTGCATTGCACTTTTGTCTGTTCGGACTGTCTCCTTGTTTATGTCTTCACTGCTTGCCTTTGCTAAAACTGAGTTTGGATTTGTGAAACCCTGCATATGGATTCTACTTCGGCTTCTGCCTCAACCCCATTACAGGTGAAATGAGCAGTGAAAGCAGCGAAAACTTTACAGTAGATGGGAAATCGATTGCTCCCTAGTGACCTTTTGTAAACTGTATTTATTGCAAAGAACTGCACAGATGCATATATTCTAACAATCTTTTGATAAACACACCTTGTGTCTTCTGATTCTATTTGACTTCGCTTGTGCTGCTCCGCCACGGTCTGTGGATTAAAGAGCGTGCTGAAAGACGGGGAGGAGACAGGTCACGTACAAATGATTAACTGCACTTGAAAATTTCATAAAATTAAAAATAAAACACCCAAAGCTGTATATGGCAACATGGTGATGACACATACCATTAATCGATATATACCAACTTTGGAAAAAAAAAAAAAAGTGAAGCAAGAAAAAACGTAAAGCAGCCTGCAGCGATTAGGCTATTGTAGAACGTAGCCTCCACTTAACTTTGAAACTTTTAAACTGTCAGCAAATCTTTTTTTGCTTTTTTTCTATTGTTTTACATGTTCTTGTTAAGAAATACGGGCATGTAAACATGATCGGGGGAAAGTAGGCTCCTTAGTCTGTTAACAATAAGGCCGGCTGCGGAGAAAACGCGCTCTGACGGCACAGACGTTGGCGTGACTCACAAATAACGGTGTGCTAAGCGAATAAGTTTTGTGAATCGCTTCGTGTTTTCGTTTCACACTGAATGGGATCCTCATCTGGTGGAATACATGGCTCCAGCAAGAACTGTTCCCACTCGTCTCGGCTGGACTCTGTAATCATCGTTATGCGCGCTCATAATGGAAGCGACGCGGATCGCGATGCGCATGTGGTGAATTTGAAATAAATTTAATAGCAGAGCTACTGAAAGCGATTTTTTGTGCTGCAAATCCATTTGTCCTTTGCTGAAATTTCTGCGTCTTCATGGAGAGAGCGCATCATTGGCAAATGCCTCAGGAGCACTTCTTCCCGAGCGCTTTGGAAAGGAGAAAGTGGCGCGCCTAGCATTTTCCACGCGTTTTTAGGTGCAATATGTGGACGGCCCCTTATTAATTCATTAATTATTTTTTGTATTAATTATATTAATTATATATCTTCAAATATGCCGTGGAGAATCACAGAAAGTGACCAAATTAGGTTTTGTGAATTTTTTTTTTTTTTTGCGAAATTTGAATATCATTTTTATTTATCGAATAATTAGAGCAGAACGAATATTCGAATGTTCGACTATCCGTGCACACCCCTAGTTTGAACACAGCATTAAATATTCAGTACAGTAACATGTTAGCATGTGTTGATGTGAGGTGGTTCATAAGATTTGAGTTGCTTGAGGAAGAGGTGGATAAAGTCTTTTTTGCTGGGCATAGCGTGCATGTTACAGAAACATTCTTGCCTTTAATTTCCGCCGGTACTTCCAGTTCGAGAACGCCATTATCGCTGAGGCCGTCTTAGGTTTAGTGGTTGTCAGAGTGTGCAGTGAGACAGCGTGAGCATTCTCAGTAAAGATATCGACGTTGCAACGATGGGAAAATAATTAATTAGGTTACTCCGTTACTGAAAATTAAACTCCGTTAGTAATGCCGTTATCCTTAAACGCTAGGGGTGTAACGATTCACTCGTTTTCTCGATGCATCGATTACAAACCCTGTCGATTCATATGCATCGATCTTGAAAATGATTTTTGAATCGTGAATCACCGATCTTGGACAGTAATCGATTCAAAATGCTAAGAATCGAATGAATCGCGATTTCTATAGCGATTCAATGCTTTCAAAATGTATACACATTAAATTACTACACGCACGAATTAATGGAGACCTTGAAGAGTGTTCGTGAATCGTGCCTCGTATCTGTCCTTCACGCGCTCCACGGTTTACCGCCTGAGACTGTCACAGGATTGCGCTTGCGCTCCGTTCGTCTCTGAAGCAGCTGACGTGTGATCTATAGGACTCGTGGCCAGTAATGTTAACGTGAAGTAGTTTTACTTTTCTGTAGTTTGTCAATGGCTCTCTGCATCTTACCGACGGAGTTACCGGAGCCGTCGACAGCTGTATTTATTGCATGGACGGAGCAGAAATGTAATTGTCTAAATCATACGCACAGATCCATTGAATGATAAATGTTTTTAAACAATGCGGATGAACCGAATATACGAAGGAAACTTTTAAAATTAACCACAGCATTAACAACGACCTTGAAATAAGAGCGCGAGATTTATCTGATAATCAGATGCATGAAAGTAGCGTTTGTTTCATTAGCAAACCGACATCTGGCACGTTTTCTCTCAGAATCATTCGCTGATGGAGAGGAAAAGTTAAATAGAGATGAAGACGTTTTCACACTGAAAGAGAAGCGATCTCGCTCTCATAGACGTGCCAGGCTATATCTGCAGCTAAACTGAATAAAAGCAGAATGAACTGATGAAACTAAAAAAAAACCACAAACAATTTATGAATGATGCAGTGCTAATTGACATTTATTACAGTACAGAAACTATAAAGTATATTTTCTACCTTATTCTGTGCAGAAAATTTAAATAATTGCTAATTAAATGTAGCCTAGTATATAAAACAATCATAAAATTGCCATTATGAAAAAAATATTGATTACAAATGATTGATTATTGTCCAGCAGTGTATTTGATTTATTACAGTTAATTAAAAGTAATTAAAAAAGAAGATAATTCCTTGTAAAAAATAAATAAATAAATAAATAATAATAATAATAATAATAATAATAATAATAATTATTATTATTATTATTATATAGGCTACATACATAAAATGATTGTATTTGACATTTCTGTCACTTCTGAAATTATGGCTATGCCCCTGGTGTGACAAAATGTTAGCTTATACATAATACTCTTTAAGCTCTTTTTTAAAAACTTGGCTTACATACATTTTTACGTATGCCATGTCGCATCATTAAACTAGTATTTAACAATGGAAAAAAAGGTTTTTGTTTTTTTTTCCTAACCTATGGTTCTCTAACCATAAATGCTACTGTAATTTCCCCCCTGACTAAGCATTTAAAGAATTTAGTAGAAGCATTTAAATAATCCCGTGAATGCACTTAAAGAATGCAGAATCGAATCATTATAATCGAATCGAATTTAATTGTGAATCGAATCGAATTGAATCATTCTAAATTTGCAAAATCGTTCTTGAATCGAATCGAAAACTTATGAATCGTAATCGAATTGAAGCCTTGCCAAAGATTCACCGCCCTATTAAACGCTGTTACACTTAAACGCTGTTACTCCCAACACTGATGGGGGGGTGACATTTAATACGCCTTCGAGAGAGTCCAGAGACACCCACTTGAGCAGCCTCAAAGGAGAAACGAAACACATTCCACAACACACACACACACACACATACACACACCCAAACACAAACATTCTTTACCTTCGTCATTTATTACTAAGATGTATTTTGATAGGTTTGTGTGTTGCATAAAATTGTTAATCCTGTTATGCGAGGATTATAATTTGCTGACTTGTAAATTGGAAATGTTTTTGGAATGAATGTTCTCAAATAGAATCTGACCAGGTCATAAAACTTTATGACCCAACTCACAGAACAGCAAAGCCAGCTCACTGGAATTCTTGGTAGGAAAAGACAGAAGTACCTTTGTAAAATGTATTCTAAATGTATTGACTGTATTGCCATTTTTTTTGCACGTAGATGTTTTTCCATAATCAAATTGAGTATAATGTTTATCGTGTGTTAATCAAACTTTAAATGTGTGTAATTCTGCATATGAATTTAACTCCGTGTTTCTATCATTTATATATGTCATTTTTGGTATCCGTTTAACCATAATGCTTTGAAAGATTCACTTAGGCATAGAAAATTACAGTAAAATGTGTTAATCTGGAATTACGAACTTACTAGGATATACCTGCTGAATTCTGATAAGCTATAACTCACGCGAGTGGGTGTTTCCTCAGAGACAAAGGACCCTTTTTCCCGCTTCAGATTGCGGACGTTCATTGGTTGTTCCCGCAAACAGAGGCGTGAACCAGTCAAGCCATAAGAACTGAAACCAGGAAGTTCCTCTCTCTCTTGGGGTGCTTCTCAATATCCATCCTCTACGGCTGTGTCCAAATTCAGGGTCTGCATCCTCCTTAGGATCCTTCCTACCCGGTTGAAGGAGGAGGGGTCCTCCGACGACCGCAAAACCTGGAAGTCGGTGTTTGTGAATTTGGACAGCCTACCCTTCTTTCAGTTCCCTCCCTTACCCGTTGCTCATATCCTGTCGCCTAGCAACCGTGACAGCGCTAAGCAAGAAGCGGGAAAATTGACAAACAAAGTTATTCTCCTCATTTTAATTCTTTTGGAAGAAATAAAGCAATTAAATAAATCAAATACTTTCTTTGCTCGTTGTCGGAGAGTTTTTTTTATATCAGACTACAAGACAGTCATATCCAGGTAAGCCATTATAGCCTATTTTCATTTATGTTTTAAAACAAAATGCCTAACTTGACAACCACTGAAAAAAAATATTTTTTTGAAAAGCCAGTTTTTAAAAAACGTACTCCTCTCCCACTCCGCTACCGCTCGCTTCGTCCGCCATTACGCTCTGCCGAAAAGAATTATGGGATAGGTAGGACGGGAAAGGATCCACCACATCCATCCTTCCAATTCGGGGAAAAGGAGGACGTATTTGTGGGCCGCATTTGAAGGATCCTACGAATTTGGACAGCCTTCTTCGCGGCGCTGTGACGTAACATCCTTCAAATGAGTACTCCGAAGGATGCAGACCCTGAATTTGGACACAGCCCTCGTCTCCTCGCTCCTCCGTCCTCCATCCTATGACCCGGAAACCGATCGAGCTCAGCCATCTTGAAGGACATCTCAATTCTCTAATTGCACCACGAGGAGACGAGGATCGAGGAGGGAGGAGGCTTCATGAGGAGCGATCAGCGAGGATACACAGGTGTATCCTATGCGGAAGTCTTTTATCGACTTAACGTGACGCACGTATAAATTCTCCTCCCCCTTCACATCTGCTCCAAGTGCTAACCATGGCAGAAAATTCAAACACACATAAATGTGAGTATTAAGCATGAATGTGGGTTATTTTTTGACAGTGCCTTTAATTTCTATGTATATACTTTTCAGCACAGTTTTAATTATGTTTATTACGTTTCTTCATTTTACTGGCTTGTTTTTAATTGTTTTTAATTGTTTAATTAATTCCTCTTACATTGATAAATGGGGAATAGAGAATGATTTTAATTTAGACCTGTAGTTAATTCTTTTTAATGTGTTGAGTATTTGTAGTTTATGCCTGCAGGGATTAATATGCAACACATTAACATTTCGAACTGCTTCACTGTAGTGTAAAATTCTTTCTTACAGGGACTGATGAGGAGACAGAAAACCTAATTAAATTCTGTATGGAGCTTGAGTCTGACTTCACTGGGAAGAGGAACAGTGCCAAAAAAGCCTGGATGTGAGTTATTTTCCAGTATGCATAGAAAAATATGCTTTGTCTTCACTTTGTTTGATAAATGCAGTGAGTTTTTAGATAATATTTATAATAGATTGTTACACTATCTTTGTCTGTGTTTGAGTAAATAATTTGTTGATTTTTATTGTGTAGTAAAGTTCTTCAGAGGATTGGTTTAGATGGAAAAGTTACACCAAGTCAGATTTCCAAAAAATGGGACAATCTAAAAAGAAAATATAAGGTATGTACAAAATGATGCATGTATTTATTTCATTTGGTGTGAATTTTCTTCTTGCTAGTTTAATAGAGAATAGATTAATTTTATTTTAGGAGCTCCGCTGTCCTCCTACGGGAACTGGGACGGATGGTGGGGAGGCCACAGCAGCCACATGGCCGTGGTTTTCTGCCATGCATGAGGCTATTGGGGGGAGGCCATCTATTGAGCCTCCCATCCTGATAGACTCATGCGATGCAGAAGTCACTGGCTTTTCTGCTGTGTCCAAAGACCCTGCCTTGTCACCACCATCCGCATCTGTGGAAGAAAGGGGGGAGGAGGAGGACACAACGTCCTATGCATCGTCTGGCAGAGGCAACTTCCAGGAGGAAAGGCCCTGTACTTCTTCGGGTCCCCCGCCACCTAAAAAGAAAAGATCGAACCGAGTGCTGGATTTCCTAGAGAAGGAGACTGAAAAAGAGGATGAACGTTTTCAGGCCACGCACACATTAATGCAATCGACTTCAAATAGGTTCCTTGACCTCTTTGAACAAGTGATTAAAAAAAGTTGAACCCTACTTCTGTTTGTCGTTTTTGCTTTGAGAATTTTTGTTGTGGCATTATATGCCTTAATAGATGTTTTATGGTAAACACAGTTGCCAGATGAGTACAAAACAAAAATATTGGCTTAATTGGAAAACATGTTTATTTACATATAACTATTTTATCTATTGATAATGTGGGTATTGCAAATAATTTAATGCATGAGGCTAGAGACATGGGGAATTTTTTTTTATTTTTAATAATCTGAACTTAAACATTTTGTGTAGCAACATCTTTGTCTTTCTACAAATAATCATGCTCATTTAACTCCACTGGATACACCTGAGGAGCTGACAGTTTTGCTGCAAGTTTATCACGCCAGGCATTTCCACCACAGACCCCTCTCACTGGACAGGGTGGAGGTAAACCAACATCATCCACAACTTCAGGGCCTTCAATGATGTCTCCTGTTGTCAGGCAAATGTTATGCAGAACTGCACACGCCATGATAACTGTTGGGGCAAAGGTGTGGTCCACCTCAAGAGACTTGAAAAGCAGGGACCTCCAATGCGTTTTCATCATACCAAAGGCCCGCTCAATTATGGAGCGAGCCTTGGCGTGGTAGTGATTGAAGCGGGCCTGCACTCTCCCTTGCACTGGCTCCCGGTACGGAGTAATGATGGCCACAGGATGGGTGATGCAGGGGTAGCCTCCATCCCCCAAAAGAAAGTATCCTTGTGGAGGATACAATGCCTCTTTATATATCTTGCTGTTTCTCAGGACTCTAGTGTCATGGACAGAACCAGGATATCCCACAAAAACATTAAGGAACCGGCCCTTCCCATCGCATACTGCCTGCATCTGAATGGATGGGAAAAGTTTTCTGTTGATGTAGTCCTGGCCAGTGGGTCCAGCTGGGGTCTTGATGCGGACATGACATCCATCTATAGCACCCACACACTTGGAGAAGATGGGGCTGTTGGCCAAATTTTCAAAATCAAGGACAACCTCATCAAGGTCTTGTCCATCTGGCAACTGTATGACCTGTTGGCGCAGGGCTGCAATCTTTTTGGTTCCTGTGTGAACCAGCCTGCAAACAGAGGATACTGGCACCTGAAAGGCCCGGGACACCACACTGTATGACAGTCCATGTGCTAGCCAGTACACAGTTATCAGTATGGTTTTGTGGTGTCCCCAACCATGTGCTTCATCTTGTGGCAGCATCCTTGTCAAAGCTTCCATAGAGTCCCGGGTCAGTCGAAAGTCCTCCTTGAGGTTCTGCATACCATCAAAGTATAATTTTAGCAGTGGTACGGTGGCATTTATTTCTGCATAAATCGGAGTAGCTGTTCTTTTAACCTTTAATTAAAAATAGCATGTAAATATGTTTATTTTATGTATAAGCACATAGCACTGATCAGTTTAAATTAAGAAATGATACACAACAAAGAAGGCTGTGAATCTGAATTCAAATATTAACCCCACAACATATCTGCACATAGTATTTTTAACAATACCTCAGCCAGGAGTAGGACACAATGACGCAATCGTGCTTTCCATCTGCTTGAGCGACGCTGTTCATGTTGTGCAATTTGGTGAAGAATGTGGTGTAATGATAGGGCACAGGATATACCTACTATCGTTTTCATCGTAATTGTAGATGGAAATGTGTAATTCAGATTGGTTTATATACAGAATACACACCTGACTCTTATAAAAGTCCAATGATGATGTGATGGAATTAACAATAATTATATTAGGCTAACAAGTAGTGTTCTAAACAATTGATCCATGTTTGCATATGCAAAAAAACTAATTATATATATACAGTATGTATTGTGCATGAATTCATAGTTACATAAACCCAGACCTTTTGCAAACTTTTATTGGTATTTTGCTTTAGTAAAAATGGTGTTCTTGCCACAGTTTATTAATTATTATTATTATTATAATTATCATTATTGTTTACATGTACAAGACACAAATGTATGTAAAATCACAACTCTAGTACAGTTGCAGAATTATATCAAAGCACCAAAATTAAACAAACTTTCATACTATAGCCTACTACAAATTTAAAAAAAACATTTAATAACTTTGAATAATTTATTGTTAATCATAACTGGTAATAAAAAATAATAACAAATGTGGTCTTTTGTGGAGGTTGAAACGGTTACAATATAAATAATAATTATCTTTAATATTCAAGAATCCCGATATGCAAGCTAAATCCAGCGGTGTGGAGTCGTCATTACTTGACGACGCTTTGAAGTGACGCTAAAGGGAGCGAGGATATATCATTTCACTTGCTTCCATTCCTCCGTCCTCGCGTCTTTTCCTTGTGTCCTTCCCTCGCATCCTGAAGAGGTGGAGCTAAGACACGAGGAAAGGAAGCGAGGAAAGGAAACGAGGATGCACAAATAAGAAATGAGAAGCACCCCTGGTTTCAGTTCTTATGGCTTGACTGGTTCACGCCTCTGTTTGCGGGAACAACCAATGAACGTCCGCGATCTGAAGCGGGAAAAAGGGTCCTTTGTCTCTGAGGAAACACCCACTCGCGTGAGTTATAGCTTATCAGAATTCAGCAGGTATATCCTAGTAAGTTCGTAATTCCAGATTAATACATTTTACTGTAATTTTCTATGCCTAAGTGATTCTTTCAAAGCATTATGGTTAAACAGATACTAAAAATTACGTATATAAATGATAGAAACACAGAGTTAAATTCATATGCAGAATTACACACATTTAAAGTTTGATTAACACACGATAAACATTATACTCCAATTTGATTATGGAAAAACATCTACGTGCAAAAAAAATGGCAATACAGTCAATACATTTAGAATACATTTTACAAAGGTACTTCTGTCTTTTCCTACCAAGAATTCCAGTGAGCTGGCTTTGCTGTTCTGTTAGTTGGGTCATAAAGTTTTATGACCTGGTCAGATTCTATTTGAGAACATTCATTCCAAAAACATTTCCAATTTACAAGTCAGCAAATTATAATCCTCGCATAACAGGATTAACCATTTTATGCAACACCCAAACCTATCAAAATACATCTTAGTAATAAAAGAAGCGCTCCTGAGGCGTTTGCCAATGATGCGCTCTCTCCATGAAGACGCAGAAATTTCAGCAAAGGACCAATGGATTTGCAGCACAAAAAAATCACTTTCAGTAGCTCTGCTATTAAATTTATTTCAAAAAGGCAATCCATATACAGCTATGACCAGCTGTTCCTTCATCTTAGCTGAGCTTTCAACGTTGTTACGGGAAAGGATGAAGCTGAATGTTTAGTTCTAGTTTTAGTTAACTCGATGCAGTGCGGACGCGCCTGGAAAAAACGGGCGCGTCGCAATCCGCGTCGCTTCCATTATGAGCGCGCATAACGATGATTACAGAGTCCAGCCGAGACGAGTGGGAACAGTTCTTGCTGGAGCCATGTATTCCACCAGATGAGGATCCCATTCAGTGTGAAACCAAAACACGAAGCGCTTCACAAAACGTATTCGATTAGCACACCGTTATTTGTGAGTCCTGCCAACGTCTGTGCCGTCAGAGCGCGTTTTCTCCGCGGCCGGCCTTATTGTTAACAGATTAAGAAGCCGACTTTCCCCCGATCATGTTTACATGCCTTTGTTTCTAAACAAGAACATGTAAAACAATAGAAAAAAGCAAAAAACATTTGCTGACAGTTTAAAAGTTTCAAAGTTAAGTTTAGGTTACGTTCTACAATAGCCTAATCGCTGCAGGCTGCTTTACGTTTTTTCTTGGTTCACTTTTTTTTTTTTTTTTGCTTTTAATCTGTACTTTTGTTTGTTTGCACGCATTGTTAAAGGTTTTCAGCTACAAAACACAATGTGTAATGTTCAAGCTTATTGTGTGTAAGCTTGTTCAAAATGACGGAAACAATAAATGTTGCTGAAAAATAATGTCTGTCTCATTAAACTTAATTTAAATAAACGAATATTCGAATATTCGTTTTTTGTGAGCTCAAATATTCGAATGTGATATTTGCGGAAAATGCCCATCCCTAGTTCAAACCAGACGCGACTTGTATAAATCGCGCTATTCGCGTGTAGTTGGACGCTTTAACATTTTATTTCATCCGCTTCATTCGCGCGTGAAATTGACTCAAATTCGCGTCATGGGGGGGCTTCTGCCAGTTGAGTTCACGCAGCATTTTCAAACAGCATTTTTAATCAGATAGTTTTCTAAATATTACTGTTATCGTGTCATGAAATGCAGTTTTAAAAGTATTTAATGCTAGAATGTAGTTGTTTTAAACTCAAATATGCTGTTTATTTAAGAATGTGTTTCGCTGATTTTCGGAGGTTGTCTATTCGCGTCTTTGCATTGTCTTAACATTGAAATCACTCGCGCCAGACACTCTATTCACGTCTGGTGTGAATGCACCAGAAGAGTTGGATAGTGTTCTGTTCATTGTGCAGTAACTTTAGGCCTAAAATACAGTTACAGAGATTTGCACTAATGGCCAGGTTTCCCTTTGTTTCTTTTAACCCAAGTTTAAATTTTGTTTTTGAATTGAAGTTTGAATTTTCAATATTTATTTTGTATACGTTTTTATTTCTAAAGTGATACCTATTGGTTTTTATAGTTCTTTTGCACTTTAATGTGTAAAATATTTAAGCACTATACTATATACGTAAGCACTATATATTTACCATGTATATACATTAGTCAGTACAGTAAAGTACCTAATTAGTTACTATGTATGGGCACTAACTGTAAGTGAACATTCTTACACACACTTGGGTGTATGTACAAAATAATTACCATTGATGTACAACTGTTAAGTACCGCAGTGTTTCTTATTTGTTAGCATGTACGTACACTTCATGTAAGTACCTTGAGTTACCACTCACTAGCCTTTAAGAACAGGATATTTACCATATACGTAACAGGAAAGTACATAAAGTGTAAAACAAAGTCCTACCAACACATCTTTTTTTATATGAGAATAAATGACCCACCCCCATCTGAAATACTCACCAAATTGGGTCTCAGAGGACTGGTGCTTTCTTTTTTCAAATTTATTTCTTGAACATTGAACCGTAAGTCGACTTTCCAGGGTTTTTACTCTGTGGCGTAAGACGGCTATTTGCAACTTTAAATCTTTGTTCTCCTCCATGGCTTTTTTTAACTTTTTTCCAACATCTCTGTTTTCAAAAAGTTTTCATCTTCATTTTGAGTAGAATGCTCCCCCCCCCCACTTGTGTCCACCGCTTTACCAAGCTCTTCAGGCTTGGTCACAACTGGGGGATTTGCATTACTGCTTTTAAGTTGATGTAATTTTTTTAAAATTACTTTTCTTTTGGAACGGATCTGTTCATCTTGAATGTCTGATGTCTGCAAATAGAAAAGTATACAAATTTAGATAAAAGCAATTAAACGTGGTTGACAGTAAAGTCTTGGCATTCACAACTCTGCACATTTTGTATGTATCTCAGTGTTTCCCCTAGGTTAACAGTGCTGGAGGGATATTTTTTAGGATATTTTTGCGTTTGCTTCTGGTAGGAGTGTGTGTGGGCATGTGTCTGAGCACATCGGGGGGGGGGGGGGGGGGGGGAACTCAGAGAGCAGAGGAGAATTGTAAACGCACTAACATGTGGAGAAAGAATTTACATGCTGTCATATAAATAACATAAGACCATTTAGTTAATAAGTTAGTTTAATAAAACAAAACATCTTGAATGACTTCTGTTGTGATCCAACACTATACAGAAAGTTAAAGGGGTCATAAAATGCCTATTTTCCACAAGCTGATTTTATTCTTTAGGGTCTTAATGAAAAGTCTGGAACAGTTTGTTTAAAATTTCACAATGGTAGTGTAAAAAACACATTTTTACCCTGTAAAAAAATAACTCTTTCAAAACACTGGAATTCTCCTTTAATGCTAATGAGCTCTGCTGACCCCGCCTCTCTCTTCTGATTTGCTCTTTGAGAGACTGTTTACTTTTGCCACATTCATAGTGAAACTTGCTAATTAGCAAGTTATTATTTGCAATGATTAATTTAAATACATTAAACTCACTGCTTCTGTGGGTGAGGCTGGATCATGAATGATTTGTGCGAATATAAATGCATTTTCAGATCCAATCCTAAATTAATCCTCTGCGATTTTAGTCGCTCAGATGTCGGGACACTGCTGTCAATCAAACAATCGCGGGGTCCCTCGACTGTGTGACGTCACTTTTCAGCTCAAACAACATGTAAAAGTGCATGTAGCATTATATGACCCCTTTAAATTAGGGCTGCAACAAACAATTATTTTGATAATCGATTAATCTTACGATTATTAGAATGATTAATCGGCTAATCATCGATTATTTCACTGATAAATCAATATAATTTGAATATTCAGCTCTTTCAATTAGTTAAAATACAGTCATACATAACAAATAAATAAAAAGATAGTCTAATCACTTCAGCTTTGGGGAAAATATTATGTAATTACAATTATTATACAGTTAATTAATACAAAAAATATGTTTGACACACAAAATGAGTTGAAAGAAAAACCTTATTTACCATTTAATTACTATATGAAAATGAAAGGTTAAATAAAGGTAAGTGATTAGATGTTTTATTCTCACCAAGCCTGCATGTATTTGATCCAAAGTACAGCAAAAACAGTAACATTTTGAACGATTTTTTACGATTTAAAATAACTCTTTTTTTTATTTGAATATATTTTAAAATGTAATTTATTCCTGTGATCAAGGCTGAATTTTTTGCAACATTACTCCAGTCACATGATCCTTCAGAAATCATTCTAATATACTGATTTGCTGCTCCAAAAACATTTATCATTATTATTATTATTATTGTTGAAAACAGATGAATATTTTTTTTTTCAGGTTTTGCTGTATTTTGAATCAAATAAATGCAGGCTTGGTGAGCTGAATAGACTTCTTTAAAAAACACTTTTGACTGGTAGAGTAATCTCTCTTAAAATACCTTACTGGGTTATGATAATCAAAACAGTCCTGAGCTAGATTAAGCTTTGTTCTCTGCAAATCAAACCATAACTTCATTCAAATATTTAATAATAATGTTTAAGAAGAGATACCGTAAAGCTGCTTGATTTAAGGTATTGCATAAAATACTATAGACGTGACGTGAATGCTTTACTGAGCTCGTGCAAACATCCACATCGGTGTAATAAGATGCATTTTTAACTGCTGCTTTAACACTGCTGTGATTTCTTTGTATTTTCATATCCAAACGCCATTTGGTTCGGCTCGGGTGCATTTCTCTGAAGCAGCTGAGCGCTGTATCTCTTCTTCTCTTGAATTGCATCGAGGAGGGCTGAATTACAGTCTTTCGCTACAGCACACACTGCGCTGCACTCTGGTCAAACCGCATTATTGCAAGCTCTAAATTAGGTCAAATTAAATCAAATGACTAAAATATTTGTAGACAATTTTTTATTGTTGACATTGTCGATAATGTCGACTAATCATTTCAGCCCTACTTTAAATAAAATTAAATTGAGCTTCAATACGGGCCGCGGCACAACACTGCATCTCTTATTACTTCAGGAGTTTTCCTATTTGATCATAAGCAGCCTGTGAAGTGGACGTCACAGGATATTCCACCTTGATGCTCCATTCAATGGCCATTACAATGTCATGAGACGTGAATTTACATTGTATTTATTTTAGGGCTGTCAACCGATTACAATATTTAGTCACGATTAATTGCACGACTGTCGTGAGTTAACTCGCGATTAATCACAATTTAATCGCTCATTTATATCTGTTGTAAATATACCTTAAATGAATACTTCTCAAGTTTTTAATACTCTAATTGGCATGGTCTTGGACAAATATGGATGCTTCATGCAATATATGTTTATTATTAGTGAAACCCTAGTTAACAGAGCACTGACAAGACTGGACTTGTTTCAAAGGTCTTAGATGTTTTCACATAGCTTGTTCATGTCTATTAAGCCTGAAGGAGTGGATGCCGAGTTGCCATATGCTTCATACTGATATTAATTATATTATTACATGATTTCTTGTTTGACTATTAACCAAGTTATGGCAAGAGTGAAATGTGTAACCTTATGTGCGCTTATGAGATATTAAAGAATCCTGTTCTACCCTCTATTTCTTTTCCTCAAGATTAATGTCCACATATTATGTGTGTGTATCCAAGCGTAATGATAAGACACTCGCCAGTGCTAGAAAGCCTTGAGTTTTAGATAAGTTCTCTGTGTATGTGTGTTAGTATCTGTCTGTACAGGGAGAAGCTCAGACAGTCCCAGGACAAACGATCAACTGCCAGTGTCCAGCGGATCAGATATACGTCTTTGGAGAGTTTATCTAGGTTTGGGAACCAGTCAGAATTTTGTTGACTTATGTATTGACGCAATTAGTATCCTCTGTCAGGGTATAACTGGTTGATTTTGAGTTGTACGGGGGACGGCCTACGAACTCCGTCGAGAGTATTGAAGCTGACTTCTGCTGATGAAATTGCAAACTATTTTCTTCAAGTAAAATTATTATTATTAATTGAACTCATCTCTGACTCCTGGTCTTCATTGCGACATATCTGGTCCTTGGGTTTTAACTGTAAATTCCCCTACAAGCCTCTTTCACACTGCACGTTGGTCCTGAAATGTTGCCCAAAAATTGCAGAATCTCCTTCTGTGTGAACGCAAACATGTCCGGGATTGATTCCGGGATCAATCCCGGATTGGTGACCTAGTAACATTGCTGGGTTCAGTCCCGGAATGAGCTCCGAGTGAAAAAAAGCCAGAACCAAGGCCGTACAAGAGGTGTCGTAGTGATGACACATGTTATCGTGCGACTCTTTTAGAAGGTGTTTTGAAGGCAGATCAACATTCGCGACAAAAAAATATGTTCAAACTGTAATCCAGCAGAGAGTTAGGGCTCCGAACAGCCAGCTTAAGGTAAAGTTAACGTGCCTACCGTTTTCTACTTGTACATTACACACTACATCCTGATGTGATGTGCCATTACAGACCTTTAAGGGTTGAGTGTGAACGCACGCACATATTCCGGGAAATCATTGGCAGTGTGAAAGGAGCAAAACTTAGCGATCCAGGAACCATTGCCGTGTCACATTTATTTTCCTGAATCACAGTGCGGAAGGGGCTTTACACGTATGAAAAACAACATAGAAATGTTTCTCATTACTTACAGTAGGTGGCCAGCCTATCTAGGCCTTACCGCCGCGCGTGGTAACTGTAATTCAGTCGCGTGTTGAAATCATTCGCGAAACTACCGCCAAGTGGCACAAAGGGACGGATTGCGAAATGAATGTAATTATAAAATGAGGTAGCAGTAAGTAAAACAACAATAACATTATGATATAACATTGTAACATTTAAAAAAAAAGAAATTTTTGTACAGTTTTTTAATTTTTAAAATGTAGGATAGTCTTAGGCTACAGTCTACTAAACAAAAATTAAAAGAAGACCTTAACACAAAGGATCATATGCATGCTATTTTTATTAAACAGTAAATAAATATAAGAATATATATATATATATATATATATATATATATATATATATATATATATATATATATATATATATATATATATATATATATATATATAAATAAGCTAAATATTTTAATTTCATTTTCAATTCGGTTCATTCTTGGTTTAAAAAAATCTTCAGGTTCCATATGCAGAGCGAAATGGGAACGGTCCAGCATTTAGCAATAATTAGTATTAACTCTGTTATTATTCTTGATTTTTCAATCTACCAACACTTTGCATTTTTGAATTATGCCTTATGTGTGACCAAAAACTAAGTATTATTTGTTTCAGCTGTTTGATCGTGCTGGTGCCTCGTGCACATATTCACTGGAAACAGTCGTTCACCAGACATTTGGCGTGAGCACTTTGACATTGTTAATTATGATTTTGAACTGCACTGAAATGCACACAGCCTTTTTACCTCATGAATAATAGTTAAGCTTCAAATGGGCAACATCACAAATATGGAAACGTTTGATTTCTCCCGATTGAGAAAGCCAAACCTTACCTTATGCTTAGCTTTAAATTGTTATTATTTTTTGTTTTATTACTAAGCCTATATTATTATATACTGCAATTATATTTATCCATTAGAATTATATATTTTTAATTATTGTTTTGTTCTGATAAATTTGTTAAATTTAAAGGATTTGTTGTAAAATATTTTCTTATAGCCTATTTTTTTCCTCTCACAAACGGATTTATCTTTTAGCGTGTTTAAAAAAAACATGCAGCAAACGAAAATAGGTGACTGATCCGTTAAAATGAAACCTATACACGACTCATATATTTTCTTCCTCTGACAAACGTTTTTTAGCATGTTTAAAAAATAAAAAATAAAGAAAACATTCAGCAAATAGGCGATTGATCCGTTAAAATTTGTTACTCTTGGTTAACAGTAATTATAATTATTTTACTTCAGAACAGAGCCTGGGACTAATCTAGGCTATCCAGGTGTTTTTTTTTTTTTTTTCATTGCATCTGAAAATGACTTTGTTCATCACATTCACTCCACGCGCTCTGGCGCAGATCAGCCTCCCGCGATGCTCAGCTGTGGACGATTTAAAAATGTTTGATATAAAGCAGTGGTTCTCAACCCATGACAAAACAACAACAAAAAACTTTATCAGTTTGTAAAATTTTTAGGGATGCACCGATACCGGTATCTGGTATCGGCCTCGATACCACATTTTCTAAAGTACTCGTACTCGTTAAAAGTCCCCAGATACCAGGGACCGATACCACGGTCTGAGAAATGTCTATGTTTGAGCGGCGTGTAAGGGGTTAATCAAAGGCGCCGAGTGCCCGCCCCCAGGCCCCGCCCCGGCTGCAGCTCAGAGCGGGGAGAAGGCTAGGCAAGACAACATGTCAGCCGTGTGGAGCTATTTCAAAGTGAATGAAGACGACAAAACAAAGGCGGACTGCAAATTGTGCTCAGCGAAATTGTCCAGAGGAGGCTCAAAAGGTAGCGCATTTAACACAAGTAATTTAATCAAGCACCTAAAATCCCAACACGACAATGAGTACAAAGAGTTCACCCACGCTTCTAAACCAACACAACCCACGCTGCAGCAAACTCTTGCAAGACGAGAGAAAATGTCCAGAGACAATCCACGTGCTGTGAAAATAACACAGGCAATTATCGAGTACATTGCATTGAGTGACCAGCCATTCTCGGAGGTAGAAAATGTGGGATTCCTGCGCCTCCTCCATGTTTTGAAGCCCAGATATGATGTCCCAAGCCGCCGCTACATGACTGACACAGAGCTGCCTAAACTACACGACTCCGTGAAAAAACATATCCACAGCCTACTGTAAGCCTCCTCTGCGTTTAGTTTGACCACGGATATTTGGACAAGCAGTGTTAGCCCCGTGTCGCTAATTAGCCTAACTTCCCAGTGGATAGACGAGAGTTTCACGCCGCAACGAGCCATATTACATGCGAAACAATTCCGCGGCTCGCACACCAGCCAGGCTATAGCGCATGTGTTTGAGGAAATGCTCCAGACATGGGGTATACCTAAAACATCAGTACATGTTGTGCTTCGTGACAATGCCAAAAACATGTTTAAAGCCATGAATGACGCAGGGCTCCCAAGTCTGCCGTGTGTCGCGCACACGCTCCAACTGGCTGTTCACGACGACTTATTAGCACAGAGGAGCAGAGCTGATGCTATAGCAGTGGGGCGGAAAATAGTTGGGCATTTTAAACATTCCGCCTTAGCCTACTCCCGCCTCGAGGACATTCAGGGACAGCTCAACCAGCCAATAAAGAGACTGCAACAGGACGTACAGACACGCTGGAACAGCACGTATTACATGCTCCAGTCCCTCATTGAGCAACAGCAAGTGCTGGGGGTGTATGTGTCCGAGCATGAACTCCCTGGCTATCTCACCGCTCACCAATGGGCTCTTATGGAGAAGACTGTTGCCATCCTCGCCCCCTTTGAGGAACTAACTAAAAAAGTGAGCAGCTACAACGCACTAGCCTCTGATGTCATCCCAGCTGTGACTGTGCTAGTGAGACTTCTAAACAGAGAAACAGACGAGGACCACGGCGTCAAGACAATGAAAGCAATCTTACTGGAAGCTGTCAAGAAGCACTTCAGTGACGTCGAGACCAATCCACTGTACTTCATCTCCACCATACTTGACCCAAGGTAAAGTCTGTGTGGTATTATGATAAACTACAGTACTAAATGTAAGATTAATTTCCATCTGAAATATTATATTATATTTTTGTACTAAATACACAATAAAAAAATACAACTAAAATACACAAATACAAATGTATGCAATATATATAATATGAAATATATTTCCCTTATTACTACCAGAAAGCCAAATGGCTGGCATTTATGACAGTGGTTTAGGGGAAACTAAAATCTGTCCTATTTTTCCACATATCAATACATTCATGAATTTTGTTCAGGTATAAAGATCGCTTCTTCTCCAACAACACTGCTCTGGAGGCCATGCGAGCTCGACACATACCTCGGAGAGGCCCCAAGCCCTCGTGAAGACAGTCCTCTGAAGTACTGGGATGTCAACAAAATTAGGTTCCCCACTTTGGCTAAAATGGCCCAGAAATACCTCTCAGCCCCATGTAGCAGTGTGGAAAGTGAAAGGCTTTTTAGCTCAGTGTCACACATTATAGATGAAAACAGAAACAGGCTGACTGCTGATAATGCAGAAAAGCTACTTTTCTTTAAAAAAAAAACCTGCCACTCACTTTTTCTAAATAGGCTCCATTAAGTGAGTCGTCTTAGACTTGATGTTAATACCTACCTCACTGCCGCAGGTCTATGTTGGTGGATGTTGTTAGTTTATTCAAATATTGTGCACTAAATACCAAAGATGTTTATTAATGCCCCTTGTGTTGTCCAAAGCGGCAGAGTTTACAACAAACTGAAAAAAATACTTGAGTTGCTCTGTCACTGTTTAATTTTTTTTTATAATTATTTATTCTGTAATATTTTGCATACAACATGCTTTTTGTTTTAAATAAATGTTCTTAATTCCAAACTAGTCCCTTGTTTTTTTGTTAAATTTATATGACTAAAGCTGTTACCTGTAAATTAGAATCATGTTTTTTTTATTAAGTACTCGGTATCGGTATCGGCGAGTACTGAAATGCAAGTACTCGTACTCGTACTCCAAAAAAGTGGTATCGGTGCATCCCTAAAAATTTTATTGTTTACATCAATTAAAAAATTATGCTACTAATGAAATATAAGCTATATCCTAATGTTTTTATGTGATTTTTCTTTTCTTCATATATTATTTTCAGACATGAGCACTGGCATAAGCATTTAACGAACACATACAAGCGCGCACTTTGGCAGAATTCAATTCAAATAGTCATCAACAGCCATTAGGTAAATTGCCTTTAACCCTTTCACACATAGTGGTCACTACAGTGGACAGCTATTAAAAAAAGCATTTTCTTGAATTTGCACGGGTTTTTATGGCAAAGTTGCACATCAATCTCTTCATTGGACCCTGGTGCATCATCCAATAAATTGCAACCAAGTGGCAAGCCTTTGTGTTTCGATTTTTCCCCCTCCAAACCAAGATGGCCAAGGGTCAGTCAGACATTTCAAGTTGCTCCAGAATATCCACCCATTCCTTATATCCTAGGAGACTCTTGTAGGTAAAAAATATTGCAGCATAAAGCAATATCTAATGAGTCATATCACAGTAAAATTTTCCAAGTTTTGATTTTAGATTGAGAGAAAACTCTGATTAATCACATGTCCACTGTAGTGGACGTCATGCATGCAATGGCTATATTTCAGCTACAATTCATAATTATAATGTGAGTATTGTTTTTAAAAAATTTAAAACTTAAAAACTTAATTTACATTGACTTTTTATACTGTAAATAAATGTATTTGTATTATTAGAATGTAATTTTCATTGACATCGAAAAAAGTCATGTGATTACATAATGTATGACACTTGTAATGCATTACTTTACTTGTTAGATCAAAAAGTAATCTGATTACGTAATGCATGTTACTTTTAATGCGTTTCCTTTCTCATAACATCAAAAAGTAATCTGATTATGTAATGTGCATTATTGTAATGCGTTTTTTTACTCATAACATCAAAAAGTAATCTGATTACGTAATGCATGTTACTTGTAATGCGTTTCTTTACTCGTTACATCAAAAAGTAATCTGATTACGTAATGCATGTTACTTGTAATGCGTTTCTTTACTCGTTACATCAAAAAGTAATCTGATTAGGTAATGCACATTACTTGTAGTTAATTACTTGTTAGATCAAAAAGTAATCTGATTAGGTAATGCATGTTACTTGTAACACATTACTTTACTTGTAACATCAAAAAAGTAATCTGAATGGGTTATGCATGTTACTTGTAATGCGTTGCCCCCAACACTGATCATTTCAGATGAGATTGAAAAAACGTATCGCTAGGTTTTCTCAGAGGAGGGCTATGATATAAATGTGCATGTCCATCTTAAACATAATCATAATTATCAGCTAATAAGGGTAAATCTCCATACTCTGGTGCACTGGAGGGAGCATCTGAGTGGTTTCCACAGTTGTACCTTGACAGGCTGTAGAAAATTCTGAAGGCATCACGTCCTCATGTTCTGATATGATAGATACGCGAAGTGCAACTTGTATGAAGTTGTATGAAGCCATTGCAATATTTTGCATTTATATTTTTTGCATATATTTTATAGTTTTCACATTATTTGATATAATTGCATTGATTAGTTTGTTAAATTCACATACTTTATCTGTTTGATTATTGTCTTATATTTAATACAGTATATCTTCAGTTTAAACCAACCGCATGCTGTCCAATCAAGTGGACATCTGAAGATGTCTTTGAAAAATTTGTAAAAAAATAAAATAAAAATCAATTCTTGTTTTTCATGCCCTAAGAGCAATAAAAACCACATAGGAAAAAAATCCTGAGGTTATCATAATTCATGCATGAAAGGGTTAAGGTAAAATTGCGCATCAGAATGGACACATTTGTTTTTTAAGGGAGAAAAAAAAGAAATTCAAAAAATGCCAGCGAATGAACATGTACAAACTGTGAATAGTCGCAGTATCAGTATTGAAGGAGAAGTGCTGGATTTTCGTTTTTTTGTCGCGCAACTCACTTGAAGAAGTTCAGATAAATAGAAACACCATACACTATGTGACAATCCTTAATTGAAGAAATGTGGCAAAATATCTCTGGAGAGAACCTCATATTATTAAATTCAAAAGTGCTTTCCATATTTGGATCAAAACAGGCTACATTTGTGAACGCACACTTTCTGAAATGTTGCGCGTCAGGTCATGCAAGCCTGCATCTTAAAGCCTCTGTCAAACTTTCTGCATCCGCGAGTCTGCTATGGACCGTTAGGTAGGCGTGACGTAAAAATCGTCATTGGAGAGTGTGTGCCGAGGCTCTGAGCAGACGACCGCGCGGACAGGTGTGCATGGTCAGTAGGCTTCAAAAGCAAAATTGCACATGTGCAGGCAGAGTGAAGAAGCTCATTGCTACTCGAACCTGTGCAATCCGTCAATAAAAGAACATAAAGACAGTCAGATGTGCAATAATTCTGGGCAATTGCAGAGCGGACCATCAGCCTGCGCATTCAGAAGTATAAATTGAAGAAGTCTGCGTCCGGATTGCTCATGCGGAAAGTATAACACAGGCGTTACAATCGCAACTTCTTTGTGTTATTCCTTTCAATCTGAATCTCACAAAATTGGTCCCGACAGCATCAGGTGTTTTATTTATGGGGAGTAGAATTGTTTATTTCAATGAATGTGATAGATTATATATCATAATAGTTAGGCTATATTATTATAAATCAGGTTGGTTTGTATTGCTGACATAATATGTAAAATTATATGCGTAGACTTGCACTTAGACCATAGTGCGGCCCGCTGGGAGAACCACTGATATAAAGGTTGCTGTCCCATTTTATACAGGAATTGTTCATTTTAAAAAATCGAATTATATTGTTAGTTCTAATTATATTGTTAACACAAGTTCATTTAGAACTTTTTTTTTTACTTATAAACTCCTTGAGAATTTAAAGTTAGTTTAATAGTATTTAAATTCAAGTTTAAAAAAAGGTTTTAATTGCTTAAATTATTTTTTATTAATAATATGTTATCATGTTTATTCTTGTAAAAAAATATGTGTTTATTCTTTAAGAAAACAAGGGGAAAAATAAGGGACAATCCGAATATTTGTTTTGCTTTACCTATTTATGTAGGCTACAATTATTAAAAATAAAAAATAATAATAATAAAATAATGTCATTAAAAAATACCCTTGGCCTGAGTAATTTTGACCATTATAGAATTGTTACTTTAAAGATTAGTCATTTAGGTGGTAAAAATACTGTGAAATTAATAATGGCATGGATTTTAGAGCATAACAACTGAAGGTTTATGAAACATTAGCCAGTAAAGCAATTCTTTTTAAACAACGGAACCTAAATATTATTTCAACCATACTGCATGTGAATAAATAAAATGCATAACGTTTCTGGTGTTTGGATTTGTACTTCAATATAATGAGCTCCAAGTTTAAGAATAGCCCTAGACTAGTTTCTCTCTCTCTCTCTCTCTCTCTCTCTCTGTTTAACAGCATTAGCTCAATGAAATATGCCTTCCTTCAGGTAGAATGAATGTGTTCCTGCTTGCTAAATGTTGGTCTCATGATCAATAAGTTGTATTTGACTCAATCTGATTCAGTAAAGTCAAACCGCAGACAGTGAAGCAGACTGAGCACGAGTTCCGCCGCTGTGAGGCTGGAACAGAGGATTCCGCTTGGTCTTAAAGCCTGCCGCAAACATTCACGATCACAAATAACAATGATTTTCGTAAAATAATGATTAATTATTAATTGATGATTTGTTATTATCATTGTGGTCTTGTGAAAATAATAAAATTATGAATACAAAGAGTACTGCTGCTGAGTGCAGGCATGTTTCAGCCCAGTAACACACCGTTCCTCAGAGCCAAAACAAAGACCGAATTCTGTTCAGCTGGAGGGGGTTGGGTTTTGGGTTATGCATGGCTTGTGGGGGTCGAGATAAAGGTGTGAATTGCTCTTTCATATGGACAGTGTCTCATGAGGCTTTCACTTGCTGAACTGGTTTATATAGGACTGTTGTTTTGGTTATATTAACAGTGCTGGCTCTCTCCGATGAGAGAAATGCAACATTCACACATTACACTATTCCTTTTCGTCTAAAAACATTTCAAGCTTTCTGTAGATATATTTTTAATGTATGTGAGACACCACGATATTATGTTAATTAAAAAAATTATACATTCATTATCATGTAAAAATTAAAATTAAGTGATGAGACGGCGCCTCCCTGTCATTAATGCACATTAATAATTTTTGCACAAACACTTGAATATGAGCGTTGTGGTTTTCACTCGCTCCAAGAGCTCCATCAAGAGTACAATTCATGCCAACAGCCATATAACTGCATATTAAGCAAGAATTCATGTTAAACATATTTAGCTTGATCAGAAGGTTGACTGCAAGAGTCGAGCGGGATGTTAAGAGTTTGTCTGTTTCTTTTACTGATTATTTTCGGGTTAAAGCATGATTTAAACAGATTCACACTCAATCGCTTTTGCAATAATGCGTTCAAACAAATATAATCTTACAGTGCATTACATTATCAGTATGCTATCTGATTTTGAAATCTTGAAGTTGATCGATCTGTTTAGATAAAATAACTGACAAAAATATACTGTTATTTTCATCACAAACAAAATTTTCACAGCAGAAAGCAGCAATTAAAGATGTAATGCTTACAATGTCATTAGTTTGGCATGTGATAGGCTATAGGGAAAAAAGTTTACACAAAATAGCTTAAGCCACTTTGAAACTCTCCTGTTATTTTTTTTATTATTATTATTTTATATGCTTTATGAACATAACATTTCAAACATACTGAACTACTTTATTCACGGAGTGATGCTCGTTCATCCACTCGCCAAGCTTTACTTTTGTAGGTCGCATCATGGCAGTAAATAATTCGATAATATGACCATGCAGTCAATACAGATATTTAATAAAAACATCAAAACAAGCAGGGCTGTAAAATAAAACAATAAAAAACGCACGCCAGGTCTACACTGGACACGAGTGGAACGATCCAACAAAAGACAACAGAACCCAGTGATGGATACACTGGACTCGATCCCCATCAGTGAACTGATGCTCGTTCTGTTTATGATGAAATGTTCTGACACTGCGTTCAGATGATTTGACACTACAGTGTGATGTCATCAAGTTTAGACACACTTTTCGCTGTGGGGCACAGATGACAACTCTCGCGTCCGGTGTAGACACAGACAGTGACTGCTCTATTTACAAATAAGTTCTATAAGAAAAAAAAAATGATATTACCCTACTTTAAAAGCAAGTAAAGAAGGCTCCCTTTAAAATCACTTTAGTTTTCAATTACAAAAGCTTTTTTTACACCGTGTGAATGTTGTTGATTATAATGAGAGCACTTTAGTTTAATCGTGAGGACGTTTTATTAATTAATTAGAGTTTTAAAGATTTAATCGTGCCGGTTTAATTTTATTCATTTCTTGTTTTAGGCAAATTAGGCCTAAATAATGGGAACGACATTATACAGTGCTTCACATTTAAACATGCAACAATTTCTTAATCAGTTTACAGACAAATGTCTTTTTCCCAATAAGTTATGTCAAAATAAAGGAAAGGTATCGAATAACAAAAATGCATGTTGTTTTATTAAAGGAAAAAATATATTTATATTTAAAATATAGATGAAAATATTGACATTTTGCATATTAATCCATGTAGCCTACCCCCCCAAAATAGGCTACGAAGCAAAGTAAACCACAATTTCTTTTGAATAATATAACACATATTTAATATAATATAAATAATACTGCACACCTTTTAAATGTGTCCATTCTAAAATATGGTTTAATACCATGTAGCTTAGAAAATATAAGCACAGACTCAGGCACAGGCTTGACATTTATCCTGCTTGAATTCGTTCTAAGAAATGCACATAACTTAATAAATAACAAACTTTAATCTCTGAATATTAAATATATTAAATATTTTAACTACAGTGTTTTTCTTTCATTTTCCCTGACTGAAGCCGTCAAATGTAACACATCAGCGAGGCAAAACTGACGTCTATTTGCGAAAATGTGCTTTGATGCGCTTGTTTGATAACTTGTGGTTATAGCGCCACTCAGCGGTCAAAGGCTGCAAATGCACTTTATACCGCCGCCACGGCGGTACGTGCAGCGGTAAAGATGCGTTTTTGATGTCTACTTAGTGTATGTCTTTGCACTGAGCAATTGACAAGGTTGTTTCTATTTTCACACTACAGAGCACCTCAATTCTCCTGAACATGCAAATTGTATATTTATTATTCCATTTGTTTGCTTCTCTGTGCCCACATACTGTATTTTTGATGCAGCTAAATTCTCAACAAAACGTTTTTTATTAAAAAAAAAAATGTTTCATTGATTTATGTTTTGTTATCAGACAACAGGGTGAATATGAAATAGTGACTAGAATAGAATATAAATAGAGCGGTTATTAAAGAAGACTGCTCACCAATGTGCCCGAAATGTAAAACAGAGGAAGGAGATCTTATTCACGGTTTCTGGTCTTGTAAGGGGATTCAGAAGTTTTGGGTTATGGTTGAACAAGAACTTAATGCCATCTTATCTATTAATATTGGCTACGGTCCAGAACACATGTTGCTTGGAATATATGATGACATGGTTATAGACAAATATAAAAAGACACTTTGTAAGTTCCTAACATTCTGTGCAAGAAAATGTATTCTCTTGAACTGGTTAGTTGATAAAGCCTCTTCCAGGTCACTATGGCACAGGGTTATATTGGAATACGTTTCATTAGATTATCTAACCTGTGCATCTTATAATAAAGATGTCCTTTTTTTATAGAAGGTGGGACACATTTCTGATATATATGGGCTTAGATATATCCTCTGTTCTTATTAGAGGGTTTGTTTAATGAGGTTTAAATGTGTGGCACATTGGTGCGAAAAATATGTAAGATATATTGTTTGTATGATTATACCATTCTCTATTTCATTTATTTCTTAAACTGATTTATTGTGGTAAGCCATATTATTATTTTTCATTTTATTAACATATAATAAACATATTTCACAAAAAAAAAAAAAAAAAGTTAAACCAGAACCGGGAACACTTCCCATAACACCCGATGTACTTGCTACATCATTAGAAGAATGGCATCTACGCTAATATTAGTCTGTTTCTCTCTTATTCCGAGGTCACCGTGGCCACCAGATCCAGTCTGTGTCCAGATCAGAGGGTCACTGCAGTCACCCGGATCCAGTATGTATCCAGACCAGATGGTGGATCAGCACCTAGAAAGGACCTCTACATCCCTGAAAGACAGCGGAGACCAGGACAACTAGAGCCCCAGATACAGATCCCCTGTAAAGACCTTGTCTCAGAGGAGCACCAGGACAAGACCACAGGAAACAGATGATTCTTCTGCACAATCTGACTTTGCTGCAGCCTGGAATTGAACTACTGGTTTCGTCTGGTCAGAGGAGAACTGACCCCCAACTGAGCCTGGTTTCTCCCAAGGTTTTTTTCTCCATTCTGTCACCGATGGAGTTTCGGTTCCTTGCCGCTGTCGCCTCTGGCTTGCTTAGTTGAGGTCACTTCATCTACAGCGATATCGTTGACTTGATTGCAAATAAATGCACAGACAAAAAAGGAAGTGAAACACCAGCAAACACTTAAAGGAAAACTCCACTTTTTTTGAAAATAGGCTCATTTTCCAAATTCCCTAAAGTTAAACAGTTGAGTTTGACCATTTTCTAATCCAGTTTAGAGCTTAGATCGGGCCCAACAAATCAAGCCCGACCCTACCCGAGCCTGAGCACGTTGTGTCCGAGCCCAGCCCGACACTTTCACTGTAATTATGAGCCCGAGCCCGATTTAAACCCGATCATTTTTAATATGTGGCCCGTTATAACCAGGGTCGGCGCCAGATTTTTTTTTTTTTTACCGCAGGTGCTGCTGTGCTAGATCATGTAGACTACGGGGGAGCTGCGCAGTTATATATATATATATATATATATATATATATATATATATATATATATATATATGCGTACCGCATTTAATGCACGAGACAAAGCCAACACATATGTTGTCACTCCCCACGACTAGTTTAAAATGTTTCCATACCTCCGATTTTCCTCCAAACTTGCTCAAAGTTAATTCTCCTGTTTTAATTTTTTTCTTTGCTTCTTCAAGCTCCATGTTGCACTTATTCTACTGAATAGTACAGCAAGCACAGCAGGTGTGATGCGTCACGCATGCGAGACTGCGAGTGGACGAGACGCTGCGCATGACACGTGACGTGCTTTATCAAGGGCCCGACCCGGCCCGAGGACGGTGGCGGGAAATATCGGCCCGGCCCGGCCTGGCCCGAGCTCGGGCAGAGAATCTAAGCTCTAATCCAGTTAGCCGATATCTGGGTCTGGTGGTAGCACTTTTAGCTTACCTTTACACTTCATCTACAGCGATATCGTTGACTTGATTGCAAATAAATGCACAGACACTATTTAACTGAACAGAGATGACATCACTGAATCCAATGATGAACTGCCTTTAACTATCATTTTGCATTATTGACATACTGTTTCCCTAATGAATGTTGTTCAGTTGCTTTGACGCAATGTATTTTGTTTAAAGCGCTATATAAATAAAGGTGACTTGACTTAGCTTAGCATAGATCATTGAATCTGATTAGGCCGTTAGCATCTCGCTCATAAATGACAAAAGAGTTTCTATATTTTTCCTGTTTAAAACTTGACTCTTCTGTAGTTACACTGTGTACTAAGACCGACGGAAAATGAAAAGTTGCGATTTTTCCTATGACTAGGAACTACATTCTCATCCCGGCATAATAATCAAGGAACTTTGCTGCAGTACCATGGGAGCAGCAGAAGCAATGGTATTACGCTGCACCTGAAAATAGTCCCAGCTAGGTAACTTCCAATAAGGATATTTTCAGGTGCTTTGTAACATCATTGCGCCATAGATTTTCAATCGTGATATTATATTTCTTGTTAGTTCTCAGGCACACTGAACAACTGGGAGTATGTGTGCGTTACATTACTCCTGTAACGTCCAGGCACACGGTCCAAAGAAGGAATCCGGGGCTGGCTGAAGGTTTCCTGCGTGTTCTGTCTTTTCAATGTGTACTGTAGAGTCATTCAATTTAGGTTAAACTCAAATCTGACTCCATTTTAGTATCTAATCTGACTCCATTGTATTATTTAATCTGACTCCATTTTATTATGACCTCGAATTTAGGTTGGAATGCAGATTGGCTGAATGTCTGTTTCTAATTAGCATTCTTCTGACATCTGATTATTCTAGTTAAACTCTTTATTTTATATGAACTCATTCATTCGGGTGCTCATGTCTCTAACAAGGATACAACGTAGTCTACTAGAGTCAATAATTACAGAGTAAAACAAAATAAAATCAAATGTAACAATTTATTATCAGTCAGATAAATGTATTCTGCCAATTACATATCCAATTCAAACATATCAAATTCTATCAATATAAAACATAAAATTCTCAAAGATGCATCTAAGAGTAAAATATGCATACCTGACCTTAGAAAATACATAGTATGAAGTGAAGAGACACACAACACACTACGGGCTTTCTGGCTACAGAATTGCCCTGATCCTTTTGCTGCAATCCTTCAAATACCTCAGACCAAGACAAACATCCCCCGAGAGGAGACAGAAACTAACAATTGGAATTTGATTAAGTCAGGACCCAGACCAGGGTAGTTTACACCTCAAAGGGAACAGAAGGTAATTTACATGGAGGACCCTGGATAAGGGGACTCCCATTACGGTAATCAAAATATCTCTTAACTCTTAGGATCTGTATTATCTTTTACTCTACTTTTGTAAGTTTGAGACCATTTTACCAGTCGCCCTGAGACAATGCTAATGACACCAAACATGACTGTAAATATTACTTGCATTAATGTAGAATATTATACTATTGGCAATTCTGAGTGAAACTAAGTGGAGGGAGTGTGATGGTGAGGTGTGAACTGCTAGGTGTGGTGCGTCTCCGATGGCACCGTTACTTATAAAGGAGAGTATTCAAGAGTGTTCAAATGTTAATTCAGGAGAGCACACACTCAGCACGTTCCTCTGACCATCAACGGTGCGACTGTGGAGAGAGTGAGCAGCATCAAGTTCCTGGGTGTGCACATCACAGAGGACCTCGCCTGGACTGAAAACACTGCAGCACTGGCCAAGAAATCACAACAGCGTCTCTACTTCCTCTGCAAACCGAGGAGAGCCAGAGCCCCGGCCCCCATCATGTACACCTTCTACAGAGGCACCATCGAGAGCATCCTGACAAGCTGCATCACTGTGTGGTATGGCACCTGCAACGCATCCTGCAGAAAGACTCTGCAACGCATAGTGAGAGCAGCTGAGAAGATCATTGGTGTCTCTCTCCCCTCCCTCCAGGACATTTATGGAACCCGTCTCACTCGCAAAGCCCTCTGCATCACAGGTGATCCCACCAACCGTCACACAGCTTCTTCAGCCTGCTGCCATCAGGGAGGAGACTGCGGAGTCTCCAGGCCAGGACCAGCAGACTGAAGGACAGCTTCATCCATCAGGCTGTCAGGAAGCTGAACTCCCTCCCGAACTTGCCCCCCTTCCCTCTTCTACCCCAGGCACCACTGAACTATGAACCCCCCCCCCCCACACACACTAATTATATGATGGCATGCACTAGTCACTTTGTGCAGCATTGGTCTGCTCACTACCTCATTCAGCATGGAACTGACGTCATTTCACTACCTCATCAGTCAGTTAAATAAAATAACTGCTCTTGAGCCCTTTGTCACTTGTCACATTAATCAGACTTAATAAGGTATTTTTAATAAGGGATTTTTTTGCACTAAAAATCTTTATCTGCACTGTTGTTCACTTCATTGATTTGCATTATATCTGTCATTTGCCTTGCGCTGCTTTATTTAACTTTATTTTTAATTTTATTTTATGCCTTTTTTTTTGCATTCCCTTATTGTATAGTTGTATGTACATTTTATATTTGATCTAGATTTTTAGGCTTTAATGTTAATTTGAGTAACGCAATTTCAATTCTCTGTATGTATGTACTGTACATGTGGAAATTGACAATAAAGCAGACTTGACTTCAGGGATATGTGTATATATACAGCCATTACAATGAAACGAAATATTACATAAATTTGCCTTTTTATTTTCATTTTAACATGTAGATAAATTGAATACAGACCAAAGATAACCTGTTAGATTTACCCAAAAACGAATTATATGTAATGTTTAACCACTAAAGAGACATCAGATCCAGCGGCACACATCAGAAGGTCTAGCCGAGGTGAGGCTGCTTCTCGGCGGATAGATGATCACACCGTCTCTGAGATCGGCGAAACAACACATTTTTAAATAGGACCTGTCTTTATAAATAAACCACAGATTTTAGTTTTAAACAACTACATTCTCGCTTGAAATACTTTTAAAATTACATTTCATGACACAATAACAGTAATATTTTGAAAATGATCCGAATAAATGGTGTTTGAAATCACAATGCTGCATGAACTCAACCAATCAGGATGTTTAGCGTCCAAGTCCCGCCCCCGAAAGTTCCGGAACTTTGAAAAAGTACCACCTCGCCAGAAGGGACTTTCTGAGGGGCATTCTTTTACCTGGAACTTTTAGTTCCTGGTTCCTGCAGTGGAAACACACCGAGTACCAGGCCAAAGTCCCTAGTTCCTGGGTAAAGTTCCTACGGTGGCAACGCGGCATTAGAGAGAAGTCGTCCCTCAGTCCAGACGGTCCGACTCCAGGCTTACACTCTCATAGGCACAGGGTGAACCAACTCCAGGGTAAGGCTAAAAGCAGCCAAATGCATTAACAGGGTGGCCACTACTAATGAAAGGGTGGCCACCCCACTAAAAACAAGAAATGTGTAACGCAGTACAAACTTCATGATCATCGGGAAGAAGGAGGCGGGAAACAGCGGACAATCACAATGACTTTAATATTCAAAATAAACACAAAACAGCGCGGCAGCCCCTCACAGACGACTGCGCGCTGTTTTGTGTTTATTTTGAATATTAAAGTCATTTTGATTTGATTTGACACAGACAAAACCAAAACACAAAATAAATCCAGGCCTGGTCCTCTACTGTCGTCGCTCCTGTTTTATATCCTTCCGTCGCTCCTGTTTTATATCCTTCCATCTCCTCTGTGGGACTCGAGACCGGTGGGTCGAGCAGGTGTCGCTCATTTCCCAATCACTCCACCAGCCTCGCTCCTGTTCCCACGTCTCTTGGCATGGACGGCCCGCGGCGGACGGCACAACACTCCCTGTCCCATCAGCCGTTTCACTGTGGTCACAGTGTACACTCTTCAACAGTACGCAGATATGTGGCGCACGTTCCATATCACTTCATCATAAATAACCTGCACAAGAAACTTTGAGCATAGGCTACATACAGTGTTGTGCCAGTTCATACTTAAAAAGAACTAGCTCAAAGTTCAGTTCACACAGATGATAATGAACTAGTTCATGTTCATAGTTCTTTTTTTTTTTAAACGAACTAAGTTCACATATCTAAAAACGAACTAGTTCACATTCATTTGTTAAATTCTTTTTAAGATAGGCCACTATCTTACTCAATAGAACCTCTTTACCATCCATTACCAGCTCAAATCACTGCCACTACAAAACTAATCAAAATTATTGTACCAATAAACAAGAGACAATTATTTATAAATTTCAAGCTTTGTGTATTTGATGTATTTGTCATGTCTGTGTGAGGCATACACTGAGTTTCGTTAAGTTAGGATGTGCTCTAGTTCACGTGCAATGCAAGTGAGCGCGCGGGCACCTCCGTTATATTTGTTTCGTCAGCCTATTCATTAAATACAGGCAATTGGTTGATGAAAAGTTGATTAAAATTAAGATACAATTTATACAAAATGAAATTCACTTTAAAGAAAGGCTTTCTATAACAACTTCAACGGTCAAAATCATGTCTGACCCGCTCCATGTCTCATATTGCGCATCCTATCTTACTCGGTCGTGCTGTTCACTTTTCATAAATCAACATAAATGGAAAAAAAATAACATTATGATATTTTAACAAATATGAAACGCGCTTTTTTTAATGGCTACAACAGTATAGTATGCCTACATAGCCTACTCTCTATTTGTACAAATTTCTGCACATTAGTTTATTCTGAATTTTGCACACACAAGTTGAAAGGCATTTGTTCAAATCAAGTTCACGGATAATTGTGCGTGCATTTATTAGCCTAATCATTATGATACTAAAATCCTAACAAATAGGCTATGCTATGTACAAAAAATCAGATGAGCCCTTAATATGAACGGTTAAGCATTTTCCTCCCATAGAAAACCATTATAAGAACGCTTAATGTGGCTTAATGCAGATTAGAATGTCCCCTTATTATGTCGAAATAACGAGATATCGATACTAGGCTACTGTGTCCACCGTGGTCTCCTTTTTGATCAGCGGAAACAATTTTTGCTTGTTTGGGATCTGACTGTCCAGCGTATTTGAAAACGTTAAGCAAACTTTCCTGTCTTTTTGACATTTTTCCCCTGCGTGAAACGATCGAGGCTAACAGCAATCTCAACTAGTACAACAAGCGCGCAAGTCATGCGTCACAAACATTGAACACTACACAAACAGTAATTTTTTTTTCATTTAGGCAATTAATTTTAGTGACACAGGAGGTGCCGGATCCAATGTCGGAGGTGACGGAACATGTTCCGGCTCAAATTAAGCCCTGGTAAAACCTGACTTTTCAAATGAGCGTGAACGTGAACTGCACGTGCTGTTCATTCCTGCCAGAGTGAGCGCCGCTCTAGTTCACGTTCATTGTATGAAAAGTGATTCGTTCAGCGTTCGGCGAAAATATGAACTCGTTCAGTGAACGTCATTCATTGAACGCGTTCATGCACAACACTGGCTACATACCTCGTTCTGTCATCATGAAGTCACCAAAAAGGCGATTAAAACAATGCAAAAAAAAATGCAAACTGCATGTACCCAGCACACAAGAACGTCTCTCAAATGCATGTATTAAAATATATTCTGCAATTCGAGATTGCCATATAAGGCACAAGATGATATGTATTTTTTATTTGTAATTTAATGCTCAAATAAATGTGAGCACAGTGTACTTGTATACTATAAAATATGCAAAAATGAAAACATTTAAATGCATAAAATAACTTATTTTATATTCTGGCATTTATGACTGTTGACTTCGGCCTTTTTCAGATTTGTATCACTACGCATGCCTAATCCAGAAGTATGCAATGTTGGAGAGCAAGCATTGGGGAGTTTCTAGAAGCTGAATAAACAATAAAGCTATAGTGAGCCCCTTTATTAAAATACCTGGAGGTGAGGAATAATACAAAAATTGTCATAGTCACCCAGTATAACTTGATCTAATTTACAAATATCTCAATTACAGTTAAACAGAAATTAATTGTTGTGTTTTAGGCACTAAAACAGTCCAGTACATTATAATCAAACGTATTTTTATATTGAAATAATGAAGATTTCTGTGCCAACCCAGACTGGTTGCCACTGTGTATTAAACATCATAAACACGTCTTTTTAGGCAAGAACCAGGCTTGGGTGTCATGTAGGGTAATTCAATTCACTAATACATTATATTTTTTTAATGGGGTATAATTTGTATTTAACGAGATTACAATTTAATAATAACGTCAGAAATGTATAATTATATAATTTTTCCTTTCCACGATTATTCAAACATCAAATAAATTATATATAGAGGGTGAGATTATCGCTAACATTGATCTATCATGAGTTTAAGCACTCTCAAGATTCAAGTTATTCTTATAGTTAGTGTTTTGGCTGATTTTTTCAAAAAACCAAAATATCGTTATAATCACTAAAGCTGTATAAACTGTGAAATGAATCTCTTACTTTGTACATACATCTCGCTGAAACTCATCATAAACAACAAAGCGCAGGACTCATCTGAACACTTCTTTTTTGCCATTGCATTCCTAAACTCAACAGAATTGTGTGTGATTGGTTAAAATGCACAACACTGTAAAACGCCTAAAATTAAATATGGCGCACCAAAGAAGATTTTATTTTACGCCCCATTCGACACCGTCTATTCATATTCACTCTGTTAGCAACAGACGTAATAGATTATATTTGTTTGTGCAGGGGCACTTTTTTGGCCCCAAGTTTCCATATGTAGCCAGAGGAAGGCTAAGCCGTCCCTAGCCTTACACATGCTCCGCCTATAGTTACTCCTGAGGGGAGAATCAAATAGAGCAGACACTGAGAACATAAAACTGACTCATAAAACTTATGAGTGTTGTACAAGCATATGATGGTGCTGCAGTCATGAGTGGAGCAGTCCCATTTCAGAGAAAGTCACCCAGAAGCAGTGTACCTTCACTGCTTTGCACATTAATTAAATCTTGTGCTGTGCCATGTAAAGTGAAGTGACATTCAGCCAAGTATGGTGACCCATACTCAGAATTTGTGCTCTGCATTTAACCCATCCGAAGTGCACACACACAGAGCAGTGAACACACACACACACACACACACACACACACACACACTGTGAGCACACACCCGGAGCAGTGGGCAGCCATTTATGCTGCGGCGCCCGGGGAGCAGTTGGGGGTTCGATGCCTTGCTCAAGGGCACCTAAGTCGTGGTATTGAAGGTGGAGAGAGAACTGTACATGCACTCCCCCCACCCACAATTCCTGCCGGCCCGGGACTCGAACTCACAACCTTTCGATTGGGAGTCCGACTCTCTAACCATTAGGCCACGACTTCCCAGAAGCCACCAACTTTTTTGCATCAGACACCTTTCTTAATGAAGAATCCCCCAAGATTCTTGCCACACATTATAAAATAGAATGCTGTAGTCCATGCCTGGGTCAGTAATTCCTGACATAGTGCAGAAGGTATGCAAATGAATAACACATTTTAATTCCTGACAACTTGTTTTTCTTTCTTTTAGGAGACGACTTTATTGCACACTTTCGGCTTTACAACTTTGCAGATTGTTTACATTTATATACGGTTAAATTACACACATCATGAAAGGAAATATTTAATAATTGAATAATAGAAGGACTTAATTTTTTTTTAATGTGATGACCTCAAAAAAAGACTGGAAATGACTACTGTAACCAGTAGATGGCAGCAAAGGAGCACTTATTGGCTCATTAGTTATTTCCACCACACCCTAACATTCTTCTTTCTATTGATTTATTTTATGTATGGCTTACCATTTATTATTTATTTGCTTTTATGCTTCATTATATTCAAGCATAAAGAATATTTCCCTTTTTGACTATAAAGTGCAACGTTCCCTCAAATGCCTGCATAACCCACAAGGTGACCTTATTCCAGTCTAACCGGAGCCGAAGCCTGACGATTTGCTGAAAGCACACACATCCTGTTTGAGCAGTACGTGAGTTCAAACTAATTAAAGGGACTTTCCATAGGCATAATAGTTCTTATACTGTTCTATCCGCCTACACTAACCCTACCCCTTACACAAAACTTACTGCATTTTTAGATATTTAAAAAATAACTACATTTGGTATGTGTTCAAGCCATTTAAAATAGAGGGACACAGGAAATGTCCTCATAAACCACCTTCACTTTGTCGCGCCTGACATACCCATGTCATCATACAGGTTTGTGTCCACATAAACCAAATCAATCATTGTGACATATATAGACGTCCGTTGATGTTCTACCAGGTTAATGATATTTTCTGTAAGCTAACCAACCCCTAAACCTACCGATCATACAAACGTGCAGAACACTGGATTCACATCAACAACATTTTTTGGCTGATTTATGAGCCTTTCTAACTAGTGAGGATCAGTCAAATGTTTCACTAATGGGCTGACAATGTATTTCACAATAGAAGTGAGGACATTTGCACACATGCACACACCGGGCCACATTCATCCTAAACAAACATCAAAAACTGTGTGTGCGTGTGTGTTTGTGAACCACAAAACCTCCATATTTTTAGTTTCACTTAATTTGACCACATGGGAATATGGTTATCCCACAGATGGCAACATTTATATGAGAAGCAAACTCTTACAGAAAAACATGTTGTAGTTAGAATACATACTGCATTTCTTTGAAAGCTGACACCTTTACTACTCTATAAACCTCTTTTTAAATATATCAGAACCTCTCTGATGTGTTTCTATAATTGATCTGCAGGTAGAACATGAACGTTTTAACCTGCACAAGTTATGTGGTCTTCCATCTGCTCGCCACCAGAGCTCGCCTTCCTATTATATTGACGCTCACGCTACACAGACTGTTTCACATCATCCTGGACTACATTTCCCATGTTCCATTGCACTGATTACACCCTCACCTGCAGCCAGTCACACGCACCTTTAATACCAGGCTCTAACCACAGTTCAGGGATGAGTATTGTTTGCGTGTATCACTGTGTCAGTGATAGCAATGTTATGGAGTCATTCCGAGTTTTGCCTAGTTCCTAGTCTTGTTCTTTGCCTCGCCTTTATCTAGCCTGTTTACCCTAGCTTTGTATTTTAGCCTGTCTCCTCGTTTTGTCTGTTTGCTACCTGCCCCGGATTACCCTTTGTATTGCCTTCTCAGACTTAGTTTGTACCTCGCCTGGACTATTGTCTGTGAATTATCTGTTTGCCTTGCTCTTTGTATCGACACATGCCGTTTACCTGACTACTCTTTGGTCTTGCCCTCAATGTACCTGTTTTCCATTGTCCGACCCTTGCCTGTGTTGACCATGTCTTTGAATAAAGCTTTTCAGATGGATCCCCATGCCTCTCATCTCGTTCCCTCCGTATCAATGACATTACACCCCAAAGACAAATAATCCCTCAGGAAAATCAAGAGGAAAACATGAACTGACACTAAAATGGGTGTGAGAAACAGTGTTGAACAAATAACAGTGCTTCAGTCTCTCTAAGGCACACAAACAAAACTGTGCACACTTACACACACACACACACACACACACACACACAGGTTCATGTTACAGTAACATTATCTTTTTCTCTCTGGGACACTGTTATAAGACACTTCTACATAGCCAAGAACAAACACATAAAAATGAAACAGCCATTTTTTGACCATGAAGTGTTTTTCTAATCTTCCGTAGTGTTTTAAACAGCACTCTTTATGAATGTGGTACAAAACAGAGTAATGTATCATGAATGTATCGAACATTATTAAATCCCTGATTCATCTGATTTTACATTCTAGCAATAAACATTACACAAAAAAATTAGTCAAAAGGCACATTTGCAAACACATAAATTAAACTGCCACTCAAACATTTGACGAGGTACAAACAAACGACTTTTAATGTTGTGAAAGATTATAGTAGTCCAACCTACTAAAACAGATTGGGGTTTGTGTCTTATGCTTTAAACAGAAACTCCAGAGTTTGTCATATTCAAAAAGAATAAACTACTGAGTTCAGCTCGTCAGTCACACTGCTTATAAACACAGTGAATGTTTCGCTTTCTTCACTGTCGTATGTTTGAGTATCAGTGTATAAACTAGGATGCATCAATGAAACGCTCTAATTGGACGGTGTTGTGTGGCTCATCATCATCACCATCATCATCATCATAGATGTACATACATTACATCATCACTCACTCAACGAGCAAATCATTATACCTGTGTTACAAAAGAGTTTCTTCAATTTAGAGTAAATGTTTATCCTGACGAGACTCGAAGGACGTTTAGTTGAAATGTGCTGGTCATGGATAAGAAGTGACTGGATTCCTGCTGAGATCTCAAGCAGTGACCCTTTCTCTCTCTATTCTTCCATCTGTCCGTTAAAGAAACGTGATTTGCTCATTTCAGTCATTTCTAGTCCATGAAATCTGATCTGATCTTCTCTACACGATAATCTCTCTCACACGTCATTAATTGCCTGTGAAATCTTATTTACATGAGGAAGAAAAATTCATCTGACTGGTAGGTAAATAAATTACTTGACTTTCTATAATTCATATGAAATCTACACATTTTTCCAAACTAAACTCAATGAATCAAATTAAAATCATGTTCATTTAGTCCATATTATTGCATTATCTCTTTAATCGAGCAGGAGCAGTACTGCGAAACTAGACTTAGCACTTTAACAGGTGCTGCACTGCTGCTAATACGCTGCTCGTGTCTGTGTGTGTTATTAGATGCTTCTGCAGCTCCTGTCTGGTGAATGAGGTTGTGAAGGCATGACAGCTTCGCTCGGGTTCGACTCGATCGTGCTCAACAGTGCCTCCATCTGCTTCTCCAGCAGCGCTGCCAGCTGGCTGTTCTTGTCTGCTTCGTACTCCGCTCCCTCATTGAGCGGCAGGTAGGGCACCAGATGTAGTGTGCCAGCGAGCGTCACGCCATTCACACACATGTAGAAGTCTTGAGTGGGCGGCGCCGCGGGGGCGGGGCTTAGAATCATGCTGTAGTCCATGCCTCGGACAGATGTGAGCTCTGGTTGGGCGGGGCCAGGGTCAGCAGGGGGCGTGTCTTCCTCACAGTAGGGGGTGGGGCCGCGGCAGTAAGGTGCAGGAGTGCAGTTGGTCTGAACAGACTGTTGTCCGTCAGGGCAGGTGACGTACTGCTTGATTGGCCCAATCAACACACACGGTGTGATTGTCCTGATCAGCACATCCTCCTGTATACCGTCAGACTGGATGCTGCTGGGTGTCACAGCCGGACTCGTGTCCTCGCTCACCTGGTACCACGTTTCCGTGCAGTACTGTGGCGACTTGTAGCAGTGAAAACTGGAGAAATGCTGATTGATCTCATCAATATTCCCCTTCTGTTGGGACAATAAAGAGCAGGAACTTCAAATTAAGTTCTGAATAAATCGTTCAACATTGTTGTCATAATGTTGCTATGCAGTCACTAAGCTATGTTCTGATCTGAACACTATTAACAACTCAAACAGTGTAACTCTGAGCTGGTGTGTGTGATGTGTGAAGGGACTCTCTGACCTTCAGCAGAGCGGGTTCAAGTCCTGGGATGCGCGGTTTGGGAATCGCTGGCAGGAAGAATGATTTAATCCTGCTGGAAGAACACAAGCAGTAAAATCCATGAAACAGTGATACAAAACACACAGAACTTAGCTAAACAAGGACCTTCCATAGACTTCACTGACCTCTTGCTTCGTGGGATGTTCCCCAAAGTGAAGATGATGAAGATCATGATGGCGATGCTGGTCACAAGGATCAAGGCCAACATTTGATCTGAGAGACAGACAGAGACACACTTAGAGCAGCAGCTATCAGTCATGACAGATGGGTTGATATATGTGTAAGTGTTTGTGAGTACCGGACAGAGCTCTGCCGTTGATGGTGACGATGATGGACTCACTCCATACACTCCAGTGTTTGTTGCTGGTGGTGCGGCAGCGCACACTGAACTCATACCTTCCCACCGGCAGATCCAAAAACTCCACATGTGGCTCGCGCAAACGCTTCATTACCTACAGACCATTGAAGACAAGTTGTTTGTCTCCATTCCTGTTTCTTCTACAGTTATCATGAAAATAGAGACATGATAAGCAGACTCTGTGTGTATGTACCCTCCAGTTGTCTGGCTGAGCGAGGTTTCTGTAGCGCAGCTCGTAGACCAGCATCATCAGTTGCTCATGCACCAGAGACTCAATCGGATGCAGCCAGGACACTAAAACACTGCGGCCGACTTCACCGATGCTCTCGTTCAGCATGATGTATGTCAAGTTAAAGGGTGGGTCGGTCTCCACTGGGGACAAAGAACACGAGACTCATTAACAAACATGATGATGAGCAAACCTCAGGAGAAACCTAGAACAGAAGAGTTCACAAAGACACACTAAGCTGTGAAAGCCTGAACGTTTACAACCATGTAGAGGCCTAATGTAGGGTCAGTATTTGGACAGTATGAACAGAGAGCAGTAGTTTGATGAAAACTCTCATAGTGCTTGTTATATGCTATGAAGTATCCTTCACATCAATGCCAATAAAAAAAAAACTTTATTTTACAGAATAATCAATGTATATAACCGTATATTAAACTGTATGTGTGAATGGTTGAATAAGAAAAATCGAGCTGAGTGCGAACAGTCTGCAGGTCTGAGCTGAGCTCAGTGGATGAAGCTAGAGAAGCTTTTTCAAGAGCTGATGCCAGCTTCATCATATCCTGATGTTTTAGAGCATGTGTAATATTTAGTGTAAAGCATCACCTATCTCGACCACATCCAGGCAGTGTTTCTTAGAGGTGATGGGCCCCGTGTGCGTGTTTGCCGTCACGTTCATGCAGTACATCTCCCAGACCTGAGTGTGTTTGGCATCGAAGAAGCAGCTGTTGATGCCGCCGCTCACGTAATCAGGACACTCCTGAGGAGCACGCTCACTGCGAGGAGACATGACGTCTGTTCACTATTCACAGCTACATGCTACATAACAAACACTAATCTGGTGAAAATGACGATAAATCAGAGCGAATGAATGTTACACAGATGTATTAAAGGCACAGTGTGAAATCTCACCCCATGGTGTACAGGAGCGTGTAGGTGACGTTGTCCTGATTAGCGATCGGATGCCACCAGCAGGTGAAGATCTCCATGTTGGGCGAGCGGCAGCGGTAAATATACGGCCTTTTGCCATCTGCGATGGAACAAACAAAGACTGAAGATCTCAGAGAAGACATCTATTGCAGCATAGCAGAGACAAATTACATGAAGCAACTACGGTGGAGTCAGAATTAACACAGAATGTATAGGTTTTACTGTATGTTAGCTTGCTTATTGTGCCCAAGAGCATAATTTATTTAAGCCCATATGCCCTTATTAATAAGAAACTGTGCTTCTAACCTCAGGTCCAGAGCTGTAGTAGCTATGTAAGGTTGTGACACTGTTTGCTAATGTTCATTTAAGCAATATTTTTGGGAAACACAGAATCATTGAACCATGATGGTAACAACGGTACTTGTGACCATAGTTGGCTAACGATGCTTTTGGGAATCGCTCCCCAGAATTAGGGCTGTCACTTTTAGTTTCGAAAATCGATTGCACTATTAATTTTAAAAGAACTAACCAATTAAAAAATATAGATGATACCAGCAATTTTACGCGCCTGTAAGACCCAGTGATGTTGAAAGCGACCTCTTATGCTGTGTTCACACCAAACGCGAATAGAGCGTCTGGCGCAAATGATTTCAATGTTAAGTCAATGTAAAGACGCGTTTACACTCGTCTGGAGGTCTCGCGGCGCGGTAGACACGAATTCGCCTCATTCGCACCTCTAGAGAGAGATTCTGAGTTATGAAAAGGACCATTGCAAGCTGACAGCGGCCGGCTTTTGTGGTGGAAAATTGGCAGTAATACCCCCACCTTGAGCAGCTGTACCTGAGTGTCCCTGGGACGTCAGTGCGATCAGAGCACGTCTTCTTTTTGAACAGTTGTTTGAAATGGATTGAATCATTATTTAAAATAATCTTGGAGATTTATGAATTGCCTAACTCATAAATGCAGCCGGGTTGAAGCCTGCAGTGATGTTTTTCTTTTGTTATGGCAGCCGTCCCCTCTGCAGATATATTTTTCGAGCATGTTGCACTCCTGTTGCTGTTTGTTATTCTGCATGAAACTTCATGCCAATAAATAAGAAATATGGCTGACTTGTGTGTTTCCAGCGCTCTCTTTACGTTCGTCCGTTATTTGATGTTAAAAAAGGAAACGTCTTTTTTTTAGACATGGAAAATCGATTTTACAATCGATTCAATGAACTCTTATGTCTTAAAAATCGAAAATGATTTTTTTCACAAAAGTGACAGCCCTACCCAGAATGGTGCCGAAACATCTCAAGTGTTGATGTAGATGTTGTCAATGATATTTCCAGCTCTTTGAGTTGATGTGGTAATTTCTTACCGCAATATCAAGCGTGAAGATAATAAAACGTTATGAAGAAGAACATCTTATTGTGCTCAATTACAGTTTTTTACAACAGCTTGGACGCATTAATACTTAAGTCACTTATTTACAACAGCAGTCTATGTGAGCTAAGCTGTGAAACATTGCTTTTGGCACAAAATACATCCCTTGAATGACTACAGCTTTGAAAGGACATCAATTAATTTGTCACACAAACAATGCCAAAATGATATGTACCTACAGCCAGTTAACATGTTTACATACTCTTTAAACAACAGTTAAACCTAAAGGGATAGTTCACCCAAAAATGAAGATTAGCCCATGATTTACTCACCCTTTAGCCATCCTAGATGTATATGACTTTCTTCTTTCAGACAAATACAATCAGAGTTAAAATAAAGTCCTGGCTCTTCCAAGCTTTATAATGGCAGTGTATGGTGGTTGAAAGTTTGAATCCCATAAAGTGCAGAAGTCCATCATAAAAAGTGTAATGGATGCCTTGTGAAGAGAAGCGATGCACTTGTGTAAGAAATGGGTCGAGCGGATGACATATTCTGGCACATCACTTTTTATAATGGATGGATACACTTTATTAGATTTCTACTGGACTACTGAACATCAACAGCCATCGTTTCAGATCACTAAGGCTTTCCAGTCTGTGTTGGCATGGACCAACCATAACCAGTCATACAGGATAGACGTCCCACTGCCACATCTACACCATTACCACTGTTTGCTTTAAAAACATTAGTAAGTGTCTTAATTATCATGTATTTCCAAGCTAATGGTTACTGGGGATTAATGTTTAAGCTCTTGTATGTTCAATTAATTTGGGAGCAGGAACCCCAATATGGAACCATACCGCCAAAGATAAATTGATTAATAAACTCAAGTAACTTGCCAAAGTGGTCCTGTCTGAACTCTGACTGGATTCATCTGAAAGAAGTCAGCTTGAGGATGAGTAAATCATGGGCTAATTTTCATGTTTGGGTGAACTATCCCTTTAAGTTCGAAACCTAGCAAAACTGAATATGACAGCAATTTTGCTACATTTCTACATTAATACCACAATGACATACTGTAAATTGTAAATCATATATTGAAATACCATCAGAATAGTTAGCTTAGTCACATTCAAGAATTCTGATAGATTTACACTACTATGTTCATTTGATTCACAGTTATACTGTTCTGACCTGCTGAATTAAATGTGCTAATCAGATCATACTGACTTATTTAGCTACAAGTTTAGTTGCTGACAGCAAAACATTGAACACAAAACGCTCCATTAGTGTCTTCAGTGTGAGATTATGACATGTGCGCTCATGCTAGCAGCTACACACTCCTACAAACACAGACACAGAGAGAGCGCTGTGACAGAGGAATCAACACAGCAATGAGCAGCTAAAAATCATCTGAGAAGCTCAAACCGGCGATTTGAGATCTCAGATATACTCACGGTCCGTTTTCACATTAAAAAGTCAATATAAAAACATTTAATACATGATGCAAAGACAAGCTGCATACTAAGAGTTAGTAAGATAGTAGTTATGTTTAGATATGGGGTAGGTTTAAGGGATCTAGAATATGGACATGCAGAATGAGGCATTAATATGAGCTTTACAAGAACTAATAAACAGAAAATATGCTAGTAATAGGCATACTCTCACTATTAACTAATACATTTACATTTAGAGCCATTTTATCTTGTGGTATATTCAATTTATTCCTCAAACGCCCATTACTTGGTCTTCAAAAAGTCTTCAAATTAAAATGTCTTAACTTTTCCTTCATAAAATCTGCACAAACCCTGTATTTACTTATTTACATCTCTACACACACACACACACACACTCTCTCTCAATGTGCTATAGACATGCTTTAGCGGGTGAGTTAAGGACTCTGATCTGATGGTTTAGTGTTTACTAAGTGCTTTATTTACTTACATCAGTCTGTCATCATATGTTGACGTCACTCATGAAAGATAAACCTGAGGAAAGCTGAAAACCAGAGCGGATCAGGCCTGATGAAATATGATCAGAACTACTAGCCCTTTCTTTCACACAAAGGCACAAACAGATCGTTTTGAACAGTGTGGGGAAGGTTACTTTGGAAATTTAACAGATATACAATATAGTCAATAGTGTATTTATGTAAATAATTTAATTTGATTGCTTTTGATTTACTTTTCTAATTTAAAATTTCTAACTAATTGTGAATAAAATAAATAACTGTGAATTACCCTGAAACATTTAAAGCAGGCAGGGTTAACTTTACACTAGTACTCAACACTGATTACGGTCAAAATACTTCATCTCTTGAATTAAGATTAAATTAATTCATTTAAAGCACAGCCGCCACAAAATCAGACTTTAGCGACACTTTAATTTGAGATCGTTCTGAGGTTAAATACAGATTTAAAATAAAAAGATAAGGTTTAATAGCTATGATACTGTTTTAGAAATCAATTCTTTAGATAGCTATGACGGGAAAAATAAAGCATATACATAAACCCAAATATGGAATAAAAGTGTGCTACTCTGTGTCCTAAACTCCTGAAAAACTTTAGAGCAATCAATCTGATTTATGAAAGGAATCAATCATATCTGTATGTGTGTGTGAAAATATTCAGATGTAATCCTGTAACCATTAACATTTCACAAGTCACTTTAATTACACATTTTTTCTCAGTGCCTGTAGCAGATTACAGTTACATTTATATTATAATTAAATTACATAATTCAGTTACATTTAACTAGGTACTCTATATTTTTTGAAAGTTTTATATTTGAAATTAGGAGTTTATTGAGGAAAAGCTCGTAGTTAATGGTTTGTTAATAGCGTGAATTAGACCTTAAAAGAAAGAGTGACCAGATTTTTCCCTTGTGTCCCCACATAAGATGCACTTTTCTAACTCGTCTGTTTTTATATTAAACGTGATTAATAATAAAAGAGATTCGGACATAAAGCAGGTCTTGATGTTTCTCTCACTCTTAGGATGTGTTGTCCATGGATGGCAGAAGCCTCATATAAGCTCATATGTATTCATGATTCAGAGTCAAAAGATCATGATCTCGATTCAAACACACGCAATCTTTTTCCTAAATGATGATAATTCTGATATATAAACATTTCAAATCACAATCCCATCTGAATATTTAACAGCTTCACAAACAGTAGGCTACATTTCTGTGTTGCAAACATTAAATAATAATGAAAGTACTGGAATAAAAGTCTGGATATAGACTCTGATGTTGTGATAAGGAGTAGCAGACCTTTAGAACAAATGTTACGTTTCAAATAAAGAGATGTGTATGGTACATTATGCCAGTGATGTCTTCGTTTAAAAAACACTGGACGAAACAATCTTCATTCTCTTATTTCAAGTGACTCTTTTCCATAATTAATTCTTTTAAAATAATAAATATTTTCAAATAGACTCATTTGTTAAAATGTAGACATCAAGTAAATTAGACAAGATTATTTTGTTTGGTTGTCTGATGTTTTGTTTTCACAATCGTCAGATCTCTATTGTAAAAATCAATTATGCAAAGCCATCTAATCAATGCTATCAGTTCTGTTTCTAATATTCAGATGTAGACTAGTGTGTAAAATGTACAATCTATCAGACGTTTTGTAGTGCATCAATAAGGATTTGGTCCAATTATTCTGTGTTATAATGCTTCTCATCCAGTGTGAAGAGTTCTGCAAACCACAGCCCAATCACCAATGACTCCTCCTCCTCCTCCTCCAGCACACACCTCCCTTTCGTTTGGTTTGTTCTGTGATCCGTGACGAGGTCTTCACTCACCTTCCTTGGACGACTGCAGCGCTCATCCAGTGAAGCGTCAGGAGCAGAAAGCACAGCATCACGCGTCTGCAACACAAAACAGCACTGCTACACTTCACTGCATGAGCTGACAGTACACACACACACACACACACACACACAGGTGTAACAATAAATCCCACATCATGCAGAACTTCAGAGCTACACATCTTTAAAAACACTGAGATCTGTTGACAAAGGCTGATAGGAACTGGAAATACTTGAATCCTCATTATGTCACACGGACTCGAATGCACAGCTTTCAGTCACGTGACCGTCTCCAAGACCTGGAGGGTAAAACATCCACAGAAATGCAGGACAAGCCTGGCAACACCCCAGCTGCATCACCACCTTCATTTTTCTAATAACTCAGAGTCTGTTATTCCTTACTTCAACGACTGGTTTGATCTCAGAAAACCTACAACAGCCTAGAATCACTGAACCGATATATGACTATTAGTTAACTCTAAACACAAATAACACACAGTTGACATTAGAAGTGAAGCGAGTTATTACATAATGATGATGAAAGACAAACATGATGAACATTAAAGCCTCTCTCCATCACATCAGATCATGTCGACTGGAGAAACCCAGGAAATGATTCACAGTGACTGTAGCTTCCACATCGTTTCCTCGAAGCACCAATCTTTGATCTAACTGTGTTACACAAAAGCAGAGTGATGACATGCATGAGTTACAAAAGCATCTTTAATGCTGTTGTGACTGCGGCTCTGGCGTGATATGTGTTGTTGTGAGGTATGATGGGATTGCTAATGCTAGTCAGGATCTGTTTCCTCTAAGAACGCTGTTCATTGAACTCAGCCCAACACTGCGCTCGCAGTGACATTCATAACAGAACGAAAATGATTATAGTTATTATAATTATTATAGTTAATTATTAGCCGTTCATTACAAACAACATTTATTTTAAAGGGGTGCAGTCTAACATCTGTTAATGCTTTGTTTTCTGGTAGTTAAGTGACCTGAGGTTGACTTTTGACATGTGAGAACACTTCCAGTGAAAAAAACAGTGATAAAACACTGATGGTACGAAGCTTAAGAGTCTCAACAGCGGGAATCTCACAACACACACACACACACACACACACACACACACACACACACACACACACACACACACACACACACAATGAATTAATTTACAAAATATATGTAGTATAATTACAATGAAGCCTGATAGTTATGATAGTTACACACTTTTTACATCACATTCTCATTGCTGTAATCTGTCTGAATGACTTCCTAAATACATAATGAATACCTTTAACACAAACACAAGAATCAATTCTAAAACACACATCAGTTAATAAAACTGTGCAGTCCAGTAAAATGTGTTCAATAGCAATATAAAAAAGCTTTGTAGAATATTCCAATAATTACTGTTTTACTTAAAGAGCAGTCTTAGTCAATATATGTTGTCTCTCTATGATTCAGGTCTTATTGAAACAGTCTTATCTTATTCTCTTATATGTGTTATATATGTCACAAAAAACCTCCAACTGGATGACATCCTTCAGCCATATTAACACATGATATGAAAGATCTGTCATCTCAAAGATAGATGAGGTGTTTTATGTCCAAACGGGATCCATGACAGTGACGGACATGTTAATTTTAACATACTTCAGCATATTTACAATGAAAGAGCACAAGCTATCTGTCACAGAGCCAGCTATATTTGCCAGGTTTATTAAAACACTAGATTAGAAAGCAAGCCAGAGCAGGAGAAATGCAGAAAAGAAGCTGAACGGACCTGTTAGATCAGCAGGATTGAGTCCGATAGAAAGCGCTTCAGACAGAGTCCATGTTCAGTTCTCATACCTCTCGCCACTTTAACAGCTGAACGCCTCTACCTTGATGAACCCAACACTTCTCTCTCCACACTCACAAAGGTACACACCTGCTCTTGTGTTCATGAAGATGAGCTTACAGAGGAGATAATGGAGTAATCCTGATACAGCAGATCATATGACAACAACTTACAAACACACAGCGGAGAGATCTAGAAACTCAGCAGGTCCCTGGGAACGAGACTAAAACCTGTCAGACCAGATTCACTCCCACACGACACAGTGCAGGAAGCTCAAATCAATTACTGCATACTACACAAACTCACTGCACATCTGTATGTATTGGGTTTGTTTTAGTCGCATGATGATATTCATACAATTAAAGTTTATTTATGCTGGAATGTTTGTCCTGACAGAAGCTGAATAGAGAGAAAAACAGCAACCATCACTGCAAACGCAGCAGGATTTATCTGAAAAATCTCACAGAACAGAGCCATTTTTATGTGAAATCAGCCCAGTGTTCACTTGTGTGTTTATTATTAATCAACATGAATGATTAAATACACAGGAGTGCAATGTTTACACCAATGACTACAATAGGGGCATATGTACCTTAGGAGCTTGGCCACTAATAATAGCATTAATACATTTTATAGAGTGTCTATTTAAACTAAGCTCAAAAAACCCACCTTGATGGCAAAGGCTATTAACACTAACTCAGCCCACCTGTGTGTGCTCGGACCAGCTAAAGACCAGCGTAAACCAGCTAAAGACCAGCTAAAGACCAACTTAAACCAGCTAAAGACCAGCTAAAGACCAACTTAAACCAGCTAAAGACCAGCTAAAGATCAGCTTAAACCAGTTAAAGACCAGTTTAAACCGGCTAAAGACCAACTTAAACCAGCTAAAGACCAGTTTAAACCAGCTAAAGACCAGTTTAAACCAGCTAAAGACCAGCTAAAGATCAGCTTAAACCAGCTAAAGACCAGCTCATGACCAGATAAAGACCATCTAAAACTAGCTAAAGACCATCTTAAATCAGCTAAAGACCAGCTCATGACCAGCTTATGACCAGCTAAAGACCACCTGAAACCAGCTCAAATCAGCTATAGACCAGTTCAAACCAGCATACTAGCTTCAAGTCCTGCTTAACCAGCATCTGCTGTTTTGTTCAACAGGGAATTGATGGGAGGTAGAGTGATTTTCCAGCTCTGCACAGAAGAAAACTAACTGACCTTTACTGTCCCAGTGGACACATGAACAACACAGATGATGCTGTAACTGGACACACATTAATGAAGACATCAGATACACTGAGATGATGAAAAGTTCAGCGGCTCCAATGGGACAAACAAGCCTTTTCATCTCAACACCAATCGGCAGGCTGTGTCTCATTAATTTGCTCAACTGACCTCGTCACCCGCTTAACTTTGAGCAGTAAATATCTCACTCATGTTCTCCAGTGAACCCCTGATTTTGGTCAGTTGATGGAAGGTGTCATGTGTAAAGCTCTCTACAAGCTCTGACGATGTTCAGAGATCATGTCACCTTTGGTTCTGTAGTAGAGTCAATCAATCAACAGGATCGGTTCTGGAAACAGAAGTCTCTTTATTCAGCTCGTGTCAGCTTAGTTTAGGGGTGTGTGATCTTGACAAAGAAAGATTCTCCATAATGCTAATTAAATAAAAAGGTGTTTTGTGCTGGCCTGACATGGATAAATACAATATACTACAATATAGCCTATTTCAGTGCTGTATGACAAATTAATAAAGAGGAGTTTCACAAAATGGTTGTTTTTGCTGTAGGCATCATTTACTCCAGCAGATCTCTAGTGCTCTGTGTCTGACAGAAGCTTCTGTTTGTGCTTGCTGCTGTGTCCATCTCTCATAAGCCCCTTTCACACTGCGATTCCGGAAAATACACGGGTAATGTGTCCCGGCAATTGTTCCCGGGTCGCTAGATTTTGCACTTTCACACTGCCAGTGATTACCCGGAATATGTGCGTTCATTGACACACAACCCGTAAAGGTCCTGTAAAGACACGTGACATCAGGTTGGGACGTGTAATGTACGAGTCGAAAATGCTAGGCATGTTACCTTTCACTTAAGCTGGAGAAAGATCTCAGCGTCAGCGCGGAAAGTGAGGAACTAACTGATCTCTGCTTCATTACAGTTTGCACATATTTGTTTCGTCGCAAACGCCGATCTGCCTTCAAAACACCCGGTAAAAAATTTGCGCAATAACATGCGTCATCACTACGACACGGCATTGGTTCTGGCTTTTGTTCACATATCGCTCAATCCGGGACTGAACCTGGCAATGTTACTAGGTCTCCGACCTGGGATCAATCCTAGAATCAATCCCGGGACGTCTTTGCTTTCACACAAAAGGCAACCCGGCAATTTTTACCGGGTCCAATTTGCAGTGTGAAAGGGGCTTATGTTCATCATCTGTATATTTTGGTTCCAATAAGAGAGGCTGGGCAAAAAATGGAACTCATTATTTTGGGTTTCTTTGTGCAAAAAAAAAAAAAATAAATAAAAAACAAAGAATATACACTTATTATCTCGTAGCTTTGTAACATTACAGTTGAACCACTTATGTCACACGAGCCCTTTTCACACTGCGATTCCGGCAAATACATGGGTAATGTGTTCCGGCAATTATTCCCGGGTCGCTAGATTTTGCACTTTCACACTGCCAGTGATTACCCGGAATATGTGCGTGCGTTCACACACAAGGTCCCATAACGACACGTGACATCAGGGCGTGACGTGTAATGTACGAGTCGAAAACGCTAGGCACGTTATACTTTCACTGAAGCAAGCGAACGATCTTAGCGTCAGCGCGGAAAGTGAGGAACTAGCTGATTTCTGCTTCATTACAGTTTGCACTTTTTTTTTTCCGCAAACGTTGGTCTTCCTTCAAAACAGCCGCACGATAACGTGCATCATCACTACGACACGGCATTAGATCTGGCTTTTGTTCACACAGCACTAGTCCCGGGATTGAACCCGGCAATGTTACTAGGTCCCCGACCCGGGTTCAATGCCGGAATCAATCCTGGGATGTGTTTGCTTTCACACAGAAGACGACCCGGCAATGTTCCGGCAATTTGCCAGGTACGACGTTCAGTGTGAAAGGGGCTACGGACTACTTTATTGATCATCTTGGTACTTTACTGGGCCTTGATCGTGGGAGGGTCAGAGAGGTCTCGAATTTTATCAAATATATCTTAACTTGTGTTAAACACTATTTGAATCATCAACCAAACAAAGATTTTTATAATTCAATTCAATTCAAGTTTATTTTTTATTTTGCATTTGGCAGATGCATAGACAGTTTTTAATCTGAATCAGATTGTATAATTTCAAAATTTGAAGCAGAAACAGAAGGGTCTGACTTCAGATTTAGCCCTGAACACCTTGATTAGCTGCTTCAGGTGTGTTTGATTGGGCTTGGAGCTGAAATCTGTAGGATGTAGATCTCCAGGAGCAGGGTTGGAGACCACTGACATAAACCATATCTGCAGAGAACAAAAACAGTACACGGGCTGATGAAGACAGATCCACTCTCTGCCAGCACACCAGCGATACAGCAATTCCTTGGGTACCGCTGTAAACAAAACAGAGCTGCTTACAATCTTAATATGCAGAATACATAGGGTTGCCAACCGTTCGTATAATACAGAATCGTCCTGTATTTAGGCACCAAAGAAACATTCTGTATGAAAGCTATACGGAACGCAGTTTGTCACGTATTTAAGGCATATGCTGTATGATCACCAGACCATACAAATAACAAACTCCAAACTGAGAATTAATCACTCTTTTGTGTGTTTGAACCAAGCACCAACCTCCCGCTCTCTTTCGTGAGGCCAATAAGGAAGTGACTAAAACTGCAATTCATCAACTGGCCGCTTGAGGCTGGCTGCAAAAGGGAGTCAGTCCCATAGACTCCCCATGTTAAAATGCCCAACTTTACAGCAGGAAAAAACATGTTTATAGCCTGGTGCAAAAAATGATTTTGGTCTAAATAGCTAATTTTGCCCTTCATGACAACTGTGAGGGGGGTGAATTTTTTTATAACTCATCCGTTTAAAGACTTAATAAGACTTAAAGTTCTGCATAATTAAGGGCGTAGCCACTTGGGTGACAGGTGGATTGCCGCTGCTGACACTGCCGTCGTGCTAGGTGGGTGTGGCTTCGGCAACTAGCTCCCGCCTTTTTGCCCATTTTTGATTCCGGGAGAGTCGCACGGTGACCCGCTGCCAAGATGGCAATTGCCCGCTCTACACACTTTATGCTTCAAAAACACTTCAGGAGTCTACGGGTGACGTCACGGACACTACGTCCATGTTTTTATACAGTCTATGGTTTGAACATAGCCATTCAAGGGAGGCTTTAGGAGTTACAGGTGTTTCTCAATAAATTTGAATGTTGTGAAAAAGTTCATTTATTTCAGTAATTCAGCTCAAATTGGGTATTATTGGATAAATAAATTCAGTGCACACAGACTGATGTAGTTAAAGTATTTGGTTCTTTTAATTGTGAGGATTTTGGCTCACATTTATCAAAAACCCACCAATTCACTATCTCAACAAATCAGAATATGGTGACATGCCAACCAGCTAATCAACTCAAAACACCTGCAAAGGTTTCCTGAGCCTTCAAAATGGTCTCTCAGCTTGGTTCACTAGGCTACACAATCATGAGGAAGACTGCTGATCTGACAGTTGTCCAGAAGACAATCATTGACACCCTTCACAAGGAGGGTAAGCCACAAACATTCATTGCCTAAGAAGCTGGCTGTTCACAGAGTGCTGTATCCAAGCATGTTAACAGAAAGTTGAGGAAAAAGTGTGGAAGAATGCACAAGATGCACAACCAACTGAGAGAACCGCAGCCTTATGAGTATTGTCAAGCAAAATAATATCAAGAATTTGAGTAAACTTCATAAGGAATGGACTGAGGCTGTCAAGGCATCAAGAGCCACCACACACAGAAGTGTCAAGGAATTTGTTAACAGTGGAAGTTCGGGGCAGCTGAGCCGGCACATAACACATGTCATAACCAAAGGTTATGTGATTGGCTTATGGGTACACCAATGATTTTAAACTTCAGACAAGTGCCCCCCCCCCACAAGAAAGTAAACACTTATCAATTATGCCCTTCCAGGCTCTGTCTACGAAGCAAAGCGAAGTAGCAGAGTTTGGTATTACCAGGCTACAAAAATTCACTAATTTGTTGTGATGAACTGATGGGTGTTAAATGCGAGCCAAAATCATCACAATTAAAAGAACCAAAGACTTGACTTCAGTCTGTGTGCATTTAATTTATTTAATACACAAGTTTGAGTTGAATTACTGAAATAAATGAACTTTTTCATGACATTCTAATTTATTGAGAGGTTTTTAATGTCCGCATTTTGACTTCAGCAAATCAGTTTGAGCGAATCAACATCAAGTCACGCAAGAAAACATGCTTTTAACCTGAGGGAAGACGTGATCAATGAGGAAAGTTGTTGTTAAATACCTAAATACAAACAATTTATAGGCTGTTTAAATAACTTCCAGCATATTCAAGGTTAAGAATATAATTCATAAAACACAAAATGACCAATGAAGTGTCAAGCAATTATCTTTAAATGGAAGAATATTCATTTTCATATTTACTGTAGTAGGCCTACTGTACATTACACACACGCATATCAGAATCAGAAAAACCTCAAGTCAAGTCAAGTCAATTTTATTCTCACATCACCACAGCTCACGTGCCTTGGTGAGTGAAATTCTTGGGAGTGTGCTCCAGAAATTGCAGAAACAGTTAACATATAACCATACAGACTTCAACAGATGAAAATGTGCAATATGCACATACATATAGTCAGTACACACAGTTTACTATTTGACATACTTTTTTTTTAATATATATATATTTTTATTAGAATTTTGTATACAAGTAACAAAACAAAAAAAAAACCAGACAGGAAATATATACAGAATAGAAACCACAAGCCAAACAGAACACAGACACCAAAAAAACAAAACAGGGCATTAGGGCTGCAACTAACGATTATTTTGATAATCGATTAATCTGTCGATTATTTTTACGATTAATCGATTAATCGGTTTATGTACTTATATTTTAGTTTTTTCCATTTTTTCCCCAAGTAAATTATTAATAAATGGTCTTTATCATTCAGCATAGATTTAAGAGATTTTAACCATTTTGCACTGTCATATCCTCATCAAAAATATACCTGGAGTTGTTTTATTGTGTTAGTAATTCTTTTGTTGAACTCTTCTGCAATCAGAACACTGACCCATACTCTAGCAAATTTCACAAGGAGATTTCAAATAATGTTTTCACCATGGCAGTCCTTAGAGCTCCTAAAGTAGTTTAACATCCCGAACAAAGCTTAAGGAATCTTTCAGAAAATATTTTCACGAAGAATAAGGATAAAACAGAATAAAATTGCAGTGCATTGTATTTTATTATTTACTGGGAAACAGCTTTATAGCTTTTGCTGTGAAATTGTAAACAATCCTTCAAAAAAAGTGCCAATGGCATGAAACCTGAATGGAACTCACAATTTAAAGTAAAATCCATCAGAAGGTTGTCCAGAAAAAAAATAGGACACACACAAAAAACCTGCTGTGTGAAAAAGAGCAGTGAATACTTAGAAAAAAAAGTGCATTTCAAATATCTACATTTACCTCTCTCATTCAGTCATAATTAGGCTGCACGACTGGATTTTGAACTGGTAAACGACAAACTGATCACAGAACATGTTTGTAAAGCTTTAAATGTTAACTGTTAAAAAGCAATGTTATCAGCTTTTACGACTAAACATTTGCAAACAACATTGTACTGGAGAATCTGCACAAATGAAAGTCTTAGGGGCCGTTCACATATCGCGCCTAAAACGCGTGGAAAACGCTAGGCGCACCGCTTTCTCCTTCTTTCCAAAGCGCTCGCGCAGAAGCGCCCCTGAGGCGTCTGCCTTTGCTAAGCAACCTCCTTGCTCTCTCCTTGAAGACGCGGAAATTTCAGCAAAGGATAAATGGATTTGTAGCTCAAAAAAATCGCTTGCAGTAGCTCTGCTACTAAATTTATTTCAAAATGGAAATCCATATACAACTATGATCAGCTGTTCCTTTCATCTTGACTGAGCTTTTAACGTTGTTACGGGAAAGGATGAAGCTGATTGGTTAGTTCTTGTCACATGACCCGCGGTGCCGGTACGGCATTCTGAAAAGTTTAAATGTTTTTAACTCGATGCGGTGCGGTGTTGGAAATAACGAACTTGATCGCGCAAAAGACGCGATATGTGAACGTCCCCTTAAACATTGCAATAGTGCAGAGTTTACAGGTTACTCTTCTTTTTTAAAGGCTCAATGTAAAGTACTCCCACATCACGCTGAATGCTGCAGACATAGTCTATGGCTGCAGAGACGCTGCTCGGGAAGCACGTGACATAAAACAAGGCCAGCTATTGGCTATTCGCTACTTCTCCTGTTGTACTGGCTGAGTAAAACCTCCGGTGGCTCTTTACTGCCACACTTTGGTCACCGCAGATTTGAAATATGCACGAAATGAGCCGCTTACGGCAAATAAAAGTTATTTAGCAACGAATCGATGACTAAATTAGTTGACAACTATTTTAATAATCGATTTTAATCGATTAAATCGATTCGTTGTTTCAGCTCTACAGGGCATATTTAAAAACAACAATAATTAAGTACACTGCTGCACCGCTGACACTAGAATCTCAACACAAGTACTAAACAGAGATGATAAAGGTGGTTGGCACTCTATGAACTCCCTTGTTGGTCCAATTCAGTGTTGTATTTGTCAAGGTGAGCCAAAAATGGCTCCCAAATATCTGAAAATTTATTAAGATTGTCCATCATGCCATAGCGGACCTTCTCCATATGCAATATACCAATGACCTCACTTAACCAGATCCTAAACTGAGGCGCAGTATCTGACTTCCAAAGTTTTAAAATCATTTTCTTTGCAACTACCACTCCATACATAATTGTGCTTTGCATCGAAACTCTGTGATTAAGTAAAGAAGGAGAAACCCCAAACAATGCAATCAATGGGTCAGGTTCAAATATACAGCTGTACATGTCAGAGAACCACTTAAATATGCTACACCAAAAATTATTCTGTTTCGGACATGTCCAAAAGATGTGAGTCAGGGAGCCCTCTGCAGATTTACATTGGTCACAAAGCGATGAAATGGTGAGAAAAATTCTGTGCAATTTGGTCTTTGAGTAGTGAAGCCTGTGCATCACCTTAAATTGGATTAACTGATGCCTGGTGCTAATAGAACAAGATCGGATCCTAGCAAGACCTTCCCTCCAAACATCATCTCCAATCTGCATTCCCAGCTCCTCCTCCCAGGAGTTTTTCAGAAAGTGTGTAGCATAAGCTGTTCGATCAGAGAATATATTTACAAAGCCGGAGACCAATTTTCTAGAATCAAGTGGGCCCAACAAAAGCTTATAGATCATTTTATCTTCCGGAAGAGACTCAAAATTGGGCACACATTGACGAACATAATTTCTAATCTGCAAATATCGGAAAAAATGTGTTGCGGGAAGAGAAAACTTATTTTGTAACTGTGCAAATGTGGCAAACTGTTTATTAACATACAGGTCTTTCAAAGTGACCACACCCTTTAGCCTCCAACTGTTAAAAGACCCGTCCGAGTGGGATGGAGAGAATGCATGATTGCGAAATACTGGAGCATGGATAGAAGTGTCTGGTAGTCTGCAGTCCTTTCTAATTTGCCGCCATATTTTTAAGCAATTAATGATAATCATATTATCCATCTTAACAGTTGCAGGAGGTCTGGGCGTTGAGAAAAGAAGTGCCGGAAGAGAGCTATTTTTGACATCACTCATTTCAATGGCAACCCAGGGGGGAGTCTCGGCAGATACCTCCATATTATATCCTTCCTGCCAATAAACCAGGGCTCTAGCATTCGCTGCCCAGTAATAATGCAGAAAATTCGGCAGTCCTAACCCACCCATTTTCCCTGGTTTATGTAAATGAGTTTTTGAAATTCTGTGTGCTTTAAAGCCCCAAATAAAAGGAAGAATTATCGAATCCAAAGATTTGAAAAAAGATCGTGCCAAAAAAATAGGTAGATTTTGAAAAAGATACAAGAACCTCGGCAGGGAAACCATCTTAATGGCATTTATACGACCCACCATAGAAAGAGGAAGAGTCTTCCATTTTTCAATGTCCCTACTCAGTTTCTCCAGTTTCTCAAGAAAATTCATTTTAAAAATTAGTTTAGGGTCTTTTGGCAAAACTACACCAAGATACTTCAGCCTGTTTGTAATTTTGAACGGGAGATTATGCAAAAATTCAGTGTTGAGATCCGCGCCCAGTGACATGGACTCACTTCTGCCAGTTAATTGTATATCCGGAAACTTCACCAAATGTTTTAATAAGATCCAGCAATACAGGAACTGATTTTTCTGGTTGTGATATAAAAAGAACAACATCATCCGCGTATAGGGAAATATGGTCATCCACATTACCCAGTCGGATGGGTTCAATAGAAGGATGATTCCTGATACTAATGGCAAATACAGGAACTGATTTTTCTGGTTGTGATATAAAAAGAACAACATCATCCGCGTATAGGGAAATATGGTCATCCACATTACCCAGTCGGATGGGTTCAATAGAAGGATGATTCCTGATACTAATGGCAAATACAGGAACTGATTTTTCTGGTTGTGATATAAAAAGAACAACATCATCCGCGTATAGGGAAATATGGTCATCCACATTACCCAGTCGGATGGGTTCAATAGAAGGATGATTCCTGATACTAATGGCAAATACAGGAACTGATTTTTCTGGTTGTGATATAAAAAGAACAACATCATCCGCGTATAGGGAAATATGGTCATCCACATTACCCAGTCGGATGGGTTCAATAGAAGGATTATTCCTGATACTAATGGCAAGAGGCTCAATGGCAATGGCAAAGAGCAATGGGCTGAGGGGGCAGCCCTGGCGAGTCCCATGGTGTAATCGGAATGGCAATGATCTTTCTTGATTCGTGAGAATGGAGGAAGATGGATGAGCATATAGCATTGTAATCCACGACACAAATTGACAACCAAATCCAAACTCCTCCAATGCCTTTACCATATATGCCCATTCTACTTGATCGAATGCCTTTTCCGCATCTAGGCAAAGGGCAGCCACCTTCGAGCCCTTACTATACCTATGATACATTATATTCATCAATCTTCTGACATTAAAAAAGGAAAATCTATTTGGGACAAAGCCAGTTTGATCAGTGTGAAAGATGGATGATATATATTTATTTAACCTATTTTCTTATAACTTGGTAAAAATTTTAATGTCTGAGTTCAGTAGTGCGATAGGACGAAACGATGAAGGTTCAGCTTCGTCCCTACCTTCTTTTAATAACAGTGAAATATTAGCTTCATACAATGTGGGTGGAAATTTCTGGGTTCCAAATGAATGATTGAACATCCTCAAAAGAAGAGGAGCAATCTTCATAGAAAATTTTTTATACAGTTCAATTCCGAAACCATCTGGGCCAGCAGCCTTGCCATTGGGAAATGATTTTAAAGCATCCAGAATCTCCTGCGTGGTAATGTCAGAATTCAAAGCTTCACGAGCAGCCGCACTTAATTTAGGGAGTCTTAGATGCCCCATCCAGTCAGAAACATTCCCTTTTGCTTTTGACATATATAACTCTTCATAATATTCCCTAAAACGATTGTTTATCTTTTTAAGATCAATAACTAGATCTCCAGTCTTTGATTTAATCTTATGAATGGCTCTACTAGCTTGCAAGCCTCTCAACTGTTGGGCCAGCAATTTATGGGGCGTATCCCCAAACTCGAAGTGTTTCTGCCTGATCTTAAACAATTGATCGCATATCTGACTGGAAAGTATAGTGTTATATTCATATTTGAGTTTAAGAATATTTTGTAAGGTGGAAGGGCTGGAGGAAGTCCTATAGACAAGTTCAAACTGCGATAGTTCAATTTCGATTTCTGACAGTCGCTTTCGCCGTTCCTTTTTCAGAGAAGATTCAAAAGATATTATGTGACCCCGAATCACAACTTTAAAAGTTTCCCATAAAGTGGAGTCTGTGACTTCCGAATTGTCATTACTCTCTAGGAATTCTGAAATCTTAGTGGATATATATTGACAGAATGATGCATCAGAAAACAGTGATGGGTGGAGACTCCAGGTAAACTGCTGTTTTTTATAATTAAGATCAAGGACCAATGAAGTAGGAGAGTGGTCAGAAATGAGAATATTGTGATATTTTGAGGCAATAACGTTGGATATCAATTTAGAGTCAATTAAAAAATAATCTATTCTCGAAAAGGATTTATGCATTTGTGAGAAAAAAGATTAATCTCTATCTGTAGGATGTCCAAGCCTCCAAATATCAACTAGATTCATAGAAGACATTAAGTCATTTAAAACCATGGAGGAGGTAGATGAGTGATTTGACTGGGCTGACCTATCAAAACGGCTGTCGAGCACACAATTGAAATCACCGCCTACAATTAAATGTGTATCCGAGAGATCAGGCAGCGAACTAAATATCTTACGGAAGAAAGCTGGGTCATCAAAATTTGGACTGTATACATTAAGGAGCGTAACATGAAATGAGTGAATGTAGCCAGTTACCAAAATAAACCGGCCATTTGGGTCACTCACAGTAGAAACTAGATTTTAAATGAGAAAACACTTTAGCTCGCTTGAGAACGTGACCCAGCCCGCGCACATTCCAACTAGTAAAAGTGATGCCACCTCCTGGCGAAAGTATATCAGGATGCATACAGATTTTGCATAGTAGCAGCGTACAAATAAAATGCCCTAATAAAATAATAAGAAAGACAAGAGAAACACATGAAAACGAGCAAGAACATCACCCCCCCCCCCCCCCTCCCACTTTCCCAAACAAAGTGAGACTGCAAACCCAACATACTCTCTTAGGGACTGCCGGACCATACAGGAACAACTAACCGGCCACTAAGTTAACACAGGGACCCTGCGTCCTCTCCACTAATGAGGACAAGTGTTTGTGAAAATCAACAGCAAAAAATATATATGTTAACGCACATACACAAATACCTTACAAGCTGTCATATAAATGTCCCGGTTGATGTACAAACAGCATAAAAGTCACATACCGAAAGTCAAGACAGAGTCTCTGCAAAAGTCTCAGCATCCTTCGGGGACGAAAAAACTCTGTCCATGGTGTCACTGGAGACCCGCAGCCATGCCGGGTAGATGAAACCGCTCCTCACACCTGCATCTCGGAGTCGTTTGCGGACGGGATCAAATGCCTGTCGTTGCTTCATCACCTCCGCTGGGTAATCAGGAAAAAAGTGAACCGCTTTGCCGTTGTAGCGCAGAGGAAACTGCTGGCGGGCCAATTGTAGTATTTTCTCCTTCAGCTGGAAATGATGAATCCGTGCTATCATTACACGTGGGCGCGCATCGTCCTCAGAGAGCCGTCTTCCCAGCCGATGAGCCCGGTCCACTTCCAGCGGTTTGGGAAAGTTGTCAGCGCCCAGCAACTCAGGGATGAACTTGGCCAAAAACTCCGTTGGATGTCCGTTCTCGATTTTCTCAGGCAAGCCGACGGTTTTAATATTCTGCCGCCGGGAGCGAGCCTCCAGATCAGTTACTTTCAAACGAAGCATTTCGTTTTCCGACTGCATTTTCGTACATTGCTGCTCAACAAGCGTGAGGCGGCGGTCATACTCCGAGCTAGCATTTTCCACCTCCTGTATTTGGTTACCGAGACTAGCCAGCATCGCCTGGGTGGATGCCAAAGATGCCTCCAAGTCGTTGAAACGGTCATTCATCGTCTTACTCATACTTCGTATCGCTGCGAGAATGCTCGATTCGGACTCCAGAGCAGACTCATTGGCTAATTCCGGAGCTGTAGCAGCTAGCTCCGCACATAGCTGGCCATCATCATCAGCCTCACTTGAGGCTTTCTCTTGCTGCTTCCCTCTTTCAGATTTTGGTTTTGTCATCCCGAGGCACTTAAATGAAAATATTTATGAGGCGAAACCGGGAAATTAGGTGAAATATTAAGTATATGACCAAATTATTTCAAACGTGGAGAGGAGCCCTGGAAAAACATGACTACTCCATACGGTGCTCACTAGCGCCCCCCTATTTGACATACTTACAGTTAACACTACACTACACATTATACTCAATATGTACATACATACAGTTAGCACTAAACATTATACACTATACACATAATGTACACATTCTAGATTATGTAGATTTATATAAGCATAAAAATATGCTAAGGTTCAACAGATTGTACGTGAACTGGATACAGAAATGTCATGGATGTGCATCGGATGGTATCCAGTGGTAACAGGTAGATTATTGTATTAAATGCAGTGTGTACGTATAGTCCAGTGTTGAACTGTTAAAGTTAAAGTGCAGTGTGTGGCATACCATATTGTGGGAGTATGCTATAGGGTGTATTAGTTTGACTGTTCATTTGTCTGATAGCCTGAGGGAAAATGCTATCCCTCAGTCAGCTAGTGTGGGATCGGATGCTGCGGTGACGTCTTCCTGAGGGCAGCAGAGAGAGAGTAGTGTGTGGGACGGTGGCTGGAGTCACGGATGATCCTCCGGCCTTTCCTTATGCACCGTCTGGTGTAGATGTCCTTGAGAGAGGGAAGCTCACCTCCAAGAATGTAGCTGGCATGAATTCTGAGTATGGGTCACCATACTTGGCCGTATGTCACGTCACTGTCACTGTTGTTGCCCATTCTGACCACCAGACTTCTGCCTGTCAGGAAGTCAAGGATCCAGCTGCACAGAGATCTGTTTAGTCCAGAGTCTGGAGCTTCACAACAAGTGTGGCAGGCACTATGGTGTTAATGCTGAGCTGTAGTCCACAAACAGCATTCTCACATTGGTGTTCTTATTTTCCAGGTGGGAGAGACCAGTGTGTAGGGTGAAAGCAATAGCATCATCTGTAGAATGGTTGCTTCGATATTCAAACTGTAGCAGATCTAGTGAAGCAGGCAACATAGAGCAGATGTAATCTCTTACGAGTCTCTCAAAACACTTACTGAAGACGGATGTGAGAGCAATGGGCCTCCAGTCATCTAAGTATGTGATTTAGTTTTTCTTTGGTATGGGCACAATGGTGGATTTTTTGAAGCACGAGGGAACCAGAGACAGAGAGAGCGATAGGTTGAAAAGGTCTGTGAAAACACCGGCTAGTTGGAATGCGCATGCTCGGAGCACACGACCTGGGATGCCATCGGGACCCGCAGCCTTACAGATATTTACCCGCATTTTTGTTATTCGTTACCTGTCCTTTATTTTGGTATAACCTTTTGGGAACAAGACATTTGTCTGTAAACTGATTAAGAAATTGTTGCATGTTTAAATGTGAATCACTGTATAATGTCGTTCCCATTATTTAGGTGTCACGGAACGCTCGACAACGCCTCCTCCTGGTTTCACCAGATCCCTCTCTCCTGCGTATTAGGACTGCTTTTCCTATTTCCCTTCCTCTGCTCATTATCTCCTGATTAATCTTTTTATCATTGCATGATTATCACCTGTGTACCCTCAGCTCCCCTTTATCTGGAATGTTCTGCTGATCGTTCATTTGTGAAGTCTTGATTTACCCATACTCTGCCTCTAACTTGTTTCTCGTGTTTGTTCTTGTGATTTTGACTTGGACTCTATCTCGTTTGTGAACCTAAGCTGCCAGCCCTTTGACCCACGCCTGTTTGAGTTACGATTCTTGGATTGCCCTTATCTGTGTGCTGTTTAGTGTAATTTATACTGGCCTTGCCTGGTCTCCTTGAGTTGTATGACTGTCTATCTCTGCTGGCTTACCTGTGTTAATAAAATACAGATGGAGATGGATCCTACCGCCTCAGCCTCTTCATCACAGAAGACTTCACCTAAACAGGGTCCAGCAGATTTCCATCGACTGGCCTCTGAGGTATCCTCTCAAGCTAATGTGCTGGCCGCCCATCAGCAACAGCTGGTCAAATTAACAGCTCTCACCGAGGAGCTCGTGAGATCTGTCCGAGCCCTATCCTCGCCGAGCACGGCTGAGAATCAAGCTCCGAGTCCCGCTGAACCTTCTCCCGTTACACCTGCCGTGAGTAACACTATTAAACAGCCTAAATTATCCCTTCCCGAGAAGTTTGATGGCTCACCTTCTGCCTGTAAAGGATTTTTGTTGCAGTGCAGCTTGTATTTTAACCAGCAGACACAGTCCTGCTCCACGGATGAGAGCCGCGTTTCCTTCATATGCTCCCTACTCACCGGCCGAGCTTTGGAATGGGCTACTGCACTCTGGTATGGAGGTCAGCTCTCTTTCCCCTCTTATGATGAGTTTCTAAGCCAATTTAGAGAGGTGTTTGAACATTCAGTGGGAGGAAAGGATCCAGGAGAACTTCTGCTCACGTTACGCCAGGGTAATTTTACCGCAGCAGATTACACGCTCTCTTTTCGGGCCCTCGCAGCTCAAGCTGGATGTGAGGAGGAACCTCTGAAGCTCCTGTATCGCAAGGGACTCAATTCGGACCTCCAGGGAGAGCTGGCGTGCCGCGACGACGGTAGATCCTTGAATCAAATTATGGAGCTTGCCATTCGCCTCGACAACTTGATTCGCTCCCGACGCCCACCTCTCAGGTCCAATTTCTTTGAGTGTGCTTCCCCCAGCACAGAGTCGGAGCCCATGCAGATTGGTTACACACGCCTCTCTACGGCGGAGCGGGAGAGGAGACGCCGTAATCATCTCTGCATGTACTGCGGAGAGGCGGGACATCTGAGAGCTACATGTCCGGTTAATCCAGCGCTCAAGAATTCTGCTGCGGTGAGTTCTAATCACTCTTCTAAATTATTTTCTGTGGATAGTTCTTTGAAATTTAATGGACAAACTTTATACGTAAAAGCCTTGATTGATTCGGGAGCTGCTGGAAATTTTATCGACCTTGCATTTGCCAAAACTCATCATGTTTCTCTCCTCGCATGTGAGTCTGGTGTGACCGTGGAAGCACTGGGTGGACGCCCCCTGGGGTCTGGAGAGGTGCAATACACCACGCAACCCCTCACGCTCAGCTTCGGGACACAGCATTCTGAAATTATCCAATTCTTCACGATTCACTCGCCTGGGCATCCTATAATCTTGGGGCTTCCGTGGCTAGAGAGACATAACCCCCAGATTTCCTGGTCAGACGGAAAAATATCCCGGTGGTCCGCATTCTGTCAGATCAACTGTATGGCTGCTGTCCCAGGTTCTGAACCTGGCTAAAGGTTTCATTACTACCTCTACATCCCCGGCTTCCGCCGGATTCTTTTTCGTTAAGAAGAAGGATGGGGGTCTTCATGTCCAAGATGTTCGTGCGGTCCTCAAGCGCCTGATTGATAACCAGCTCTATGCCAAGCTCTCCAAGTGCGAGTTCCATCAGACACGTATCTCCTTTCTGGGCTATATTATCAGTGCGGACAGAGTTTTGATGGATGACAGCAAGGTCAAAGCCGTGGTGAAGTGGCCACAACCTTCCTCTGTTAAGGAGCTGCAACGCTTTTTAGGCTTCGCCAACTTTTACCGCAGATTCATCCGCAACTTCAGTGTGATTGCATCTCCCCTCACATCCCTGCTTCGAGGAGGGGGTAAATATTTTAAGTGGACAGCGGATAGTGCGGCGGCCTTTGCTCAGCTCAAGGAGAGATTCACTTCTGCTCCTATTCTCCATCACCCGGATCCCGGGAGGGAGTTTATCATTGAAGTGGATGCTTCTAACACAGGAGTGGGGGCTGTGCTGTCTCAGCGGTATGGTAACCCTGCGAAAATGTTCCCGTGTGCCTTCTACTCTCGCAAGCTCAACTCTGCAGAACGCAATTATGACGTGGGTGATCGCGAACTCTTGGCTATGAAGACCGCCTTTGAGGAGTGGAGGCACTGGCTGGAGGGAGCGCGTCAGCCTTTTACAGTGCTCACTGATCACAGGAATCTGGAGTACATTAGGTCAGCTAAGCGTCTGAAAGCTCGCCAGGCTCGCTGGTCTCTGTTCTTTTCAAGATTCGATTTTAAGATCACCTACAGGCCGGGCTCCCAGAACGGCAAAGCGGACGCCCTGTCCCGACAGTTTGATGGTCCCAGTGAAGAATCCAAGCCTGAACCCATGATTCCCCATGCACTCATCGTGGCTCCTGTCCAGTGGGACATAATCTCTGACATCACGGCGTCTCTTAAGTAAACATCCCGCTCCGCCAGAATGTCCTGCTGACCGGCTCTTTGTTCCGTCCGGGCTCCGCCACCGTGTGCTTCAGTGGGTTCACTGCACCCCTAGCGCGGGTCATCCTGGTATCGCGGCCACCATACAGTTGGTTTCCAGGAGTCGCTTTCTGGCCTGGGCGGAGTATGCCCAGAATTCCCTGTTAAAGCCTGCCACTGGTCTAACACCTTTTCAATGTGTTTTAGGTTTCCAGCCTCCTCTCTTCCCGTGGGCCGGGAAGCCATCCGACCTCCCAGCAGTAGATGCATGGCTCCGGCGCAGCGAGGCCACCTGGGATGCTGCTCACGTTCACTTGCAGCGCGCCATTCGCCGGTACCAGCATCAGGCAGATCGGAGGACTCTGGAGGGTCAACAGGAACATGACTTGATTCAAGAGGAACAACTGGAACATGACTCGACTCTGGATGATCAACAGGAGCTAGCCCAAACTCTAGAGGGTCAACGGTAACTAACCCTGACTCTGGAGGGTCCACAAACATCTGACTCGACTCTGGAGGGTCAAATGGAACCTGAACTCGACTCTGGAGGGTCAACAGGAACTAGCCCTGACTCTAGATGGTCGACGGTGACTAACCCTGACTCAGGAGGGTCCATGAACACCTGACTCGACTCTCGAGGGTCAACCGGGAACTGACTCAACTCTGGAAAGTCAATGGGCACCTGACTTGACTTTGGACTGCCTGTGGAGACATGAGACGCCTCGGCTTCGGACACCGCCTCTGGAACGGCCTCAGGCACTGCCTCGGTAACGGCCTCGGGAGCGGTCTCGGGCACCGCCTCGGCTTCCGGAACAGCATCGGGCACCGCCTCGGCATCGGTCACTGCCTCGGCCTCCGGAACAGCATCGGTCACTGCCTCGGCCTCCGGAACAGCATCGGTCACCGCCTCGGCCTCCGGAACAGCATCGGTCACCGCCTCGGCCTCCGGAACCGCATCGGTCACCGCCTCGGCCTCTGGAACCGCATCGGTCACCGCCTCGGC
>NC_081768.1:32369432-32404432 GCF_963082965.1 Carassius carassius | reverse complement strand
CCAGGACACCATCAGGCATATAAATGCTAGAATATCCAGAGACTGTGCCCTAAAGCCCAACGTGCACCTGGTTCAGCACCCCACACTGAATCTCAGCAGCCTGTACAACCATGTCCACCACCACAGAAGGGCAGTAATGCCAATAAAGCTCATTTGATGCTCATGGAAAACCCTCAACCTGAACAGCAGCCAGTGGAAGAAGAGCCTCACTGCTCGACTGATCCTGCACCCCAGATCCACAGCTCCTCTGCACAGGACCCGGGAGAAACACATGCTCTTATCCTGACGGACTCTAACGGGAAATATGTCAATGAGAGACTTCTGCTACCAAACATGAGAGCCAAGAAAATCTGGTGCCCAAACACAAGAAGTGCTTTTCAGATCCTATCTGAGAGTAAACATGAAAACTACAAGCACATCGTAATCCACACAGGGACGAATGATTTAAGGGCCATGAAGGGCCGTGTGGCTCCTATGATGAGAGATGTGGCGATCAGAGCCACACAACGCTTCCCAGAGGCTAGAGTAACTCTGTCCACACTGCTGCCACGCACCGATGTGCCTTTCCACATCATCCACGGGAATAATGTGGAACTCTCCAGAAGCTGCGCACTCATTCCTAATGTTCATCTCGCCCATCACAAAGACATACAGCCTCATCATATGTATGACCACATATATCTCAATAAGCAAGGAGTGAAAGTCTTTGCCAGAGTGCTGAAAAGCACAGCCCTTGGAAATACAGCAAGAAACAACAGAAACTCCGATAACAGGCGAAGCCCTCGTCCTCCAGCAGAGCCCAGACGGACCACCGGACCTCCATCCCAACACAAGAGCTACACAACACAGAGAAGCCCTCGTCCTCCAGCAGAGCCCAGACGGACCACTGGACCTCCATCCCAACACAAGAGCTACACAACACAGAGAAGCCCTCGTCCTCCAGCAGAGCCCAGACGGACCACCGGACCTCCATCCCAACACAAGAGCTACACAACACAGAGAAGCCCTCGTCCTCCAGCAGAGCCCACACGGACCACCGGACCTCCATCCCAACACAAGAGCTACACAACACAGAGAAGCCCTCGTCCTCCAGCAGAGCCCAGACGGACCACCGGACCTCCACCCCAACACAAGAGCTACACAACACAGAGAAGCCCTCGTCCTCCAGCAGAGCCCAGACGGACCACCGGACCTCCATCCCAACACAAGAGCTACACAACACAGAGAAGCCTTCGTCCTCCAGCAGAGCCCACACGGACCACCGGACCTCCACCCCAACACAAGAGCTACACAACACAGAGAAGCCCTCGTCCTCCAGCAGAGCCCACACGGACCACCGGACCTCCATCCCAACACAAGAGCTACACAACACAGAGAAGCCCTCGTCCTCCAGCAGAGCCCACACGGACCACCGGACCTCCACCCCAACACAAGAGCTACACAACACAGAGAAGCCCTCGTCCTCCAGCAGAGCCCACACGGACCACCGGACCTCCATCCCAACACAAGAGCTACACAACACAGAGAAGCCCTCGTCCTTCAGCAGAGCCCAGACGGACCACCGGACCTCCACCCCAACACAAGAGCTACACAACACAGAGAAGCCCTCGTCCTCCAGCAGAGCCCAGACGGACCACCGGACCTCCACCCCAACACAAGAGCTACACAACACAGAGAAGCCCTCGTCCTCCAGCAGAGCCCAGACGGACCACCGGACCTCCATCCCAACACAAGAGCTACACAACACAGAGAAGCCCTCGTCCTCCAGCAGAGCCCACACGGACCACCGGACCTCCACCCCAACACAAGAGCTACACAACACAGAGAAGCCCTCGTCCTCCAGCAGAGCCCAGACGGACCACCGGATCTCCATCCCAACACAAGAGCTACACAACACAGAGAAGCCCTCGTCCTCCAGCAGAGCCCACACGGACCACCGGACCTCCATCCCAACACAAGAGCTACACAACACAGAGAAGCCCTCGTCCTCCAGCAGAGCCCACACGGACCACCGGACCTCCATCCCAACACAAGAGCTACACAACACAGAGAAGCCCTCGTCCTCCAGCAGAGCCCACACGGACCACCGGACCTCCATCCCAACACAAGAGCTACACAACACAGAGAAGCCCTCGTCCTCCAGCAGAGCCCACACGGACCACCGGACCTCCATCCCAACACAAGAGCTACACAACACAGAGAAGCCCTCGTCCTCCAGAAGAGCCCAGACGGACCACCGGACCTCCATCCCAACACAAGAGCTACACAACACAGAGAAGCCCTCGTCCTCCAGCAGAGCCCACACGGACCACCGGACCTCCATCCCAACACAAGAGCTACACAACACAGAGAAGCCCTCGTCCTCCAGCAGAGCCCACACGGACCACCGGACCTCCATCCCAACACAAGAGCTACACAACACAGAGAAGCCCTCGTCCTCCAGCAGACCCCACACGGACCACCGGACCCCCATCCCAACACAAGAGCTACACAACACAGAGAAGCCCTCGTCCTCCAGCAGAGCCCAGACGGACCACCGGATCTCCATCCCAACACAAGAGCTACACAACACAGAGAAGCCCTCGTCCTCCAGCAGAGCCCACACGGACCACCGGACCTCCATCCCAACACAAGAGCTACGCAGCGGCCGCTCAACAACCACAGAACCCTGCAGCCGCTGAACTCAACCAGATCCGACATCTGCTGAACGTCATCTGCTCCAGGCTGAGGACATAACCTGCATAGCACACACACACACACCTATTCATGAAATCATTTAAAATCAGTTGTTGGAATATACAAGGTCTGCACTCTTCTACTTTTGGTAATAAGACTGCAGACCAAGACTTACTCAGCAGTGTAACAGACATGGACATCTTTATCTTTCATGAGACGTGGTGTCGTAGTAATGAGACCTTACATTGTCCAATAGGATACAAGGAAATTATGGTTCCTTTATCAAAAAATTCTAAAAGTAAATGTGGCCGAGACTCAGGTGGCATACTTATATGGCACAAAGACGATTTAAAACATTCGATTCAAGTTGCTAAAAGTGGAAAATCATCCATTTGGCTTGAAGTGAAATCCGTCATATATCAGTCTAATCTTTATCTCTGTGCAATCTATATTCCACCTCATGACTCTCCCTATTACGAAGAGCAAAGCTTCCCAACATTACAGACTGACATCTTACACTTTCAGTCCAGAGGAAACATCCTCATCTGCAGAGACTTAAACACCAGAACAGGGCGAGAAATTGATTATGTAAATATTGTAGATAATGACCACATCCCCAATGACACCACGTTTCATCCCTCATCTAATATCACACCGAGAAACAGCTATGATACTTCAGTGAACATTAGTGGAAAACAAATGTTGAAACTCTGTAAAGGTTTAGGATTATACATCATTAAAGGGTCATGAAACCCTAAACCAATTTTTCTGAGATTTTAACAGAGGTAGGTGTGTTTAACACCATAGAAGACAATGTTATAATCTGTAAAATTTAATAATAGGATATAAATGGTTAAATTTGAGTTTGTATCGGCTATTTTCGTCTTCCGGGTTTGAAATCTTCATCAAGTCTACGTCACAGGATGTGACGTTTTTCTGTACGGATCATACAGTGATGACTCATCGTTCTCTCATAATTATTAATGAGGCTGAGCCTTCATATCCAATGAGAAGACATTTCACTGAATTAATCATGATACCACGTGGATCTTTTCAATGATAGACCTGTCAAACAAACTGTGATATTGCGTAGTCGATGAGAGAGGCGATCATGGGACGCAAGTGTTTGTATGCGTGGTGCAAAAGTTCAAGCGCATTGCATAGCTTTCCCCGCGATGCTGCCAGGGCTAGAGTCTGGCTCCGTGCGGCTGGTTGGCCATCCACAACGGACACATCTAATTTATATATATGCAGCAAACATTTTTCTCGAGAGAGCTTCGCCTCTCGAGAAGTCCTCCACCTCCACAGAACCCTGCGCGCTGCCGTCACTGTATATTTCTATGTCGCTGTCCATCTTTACTATTGTTGTTCAGGTGGCGCGTCGATCTAGGCACGGAATTTTTTTTAACCGGAAATCTATTATTTGCAAATATATTAATTTATAGTGTGTATATAAAGTATATAGTTGTTTATAATGACATTATAATTAATATGTACATTTAATATGTTTTATTCAATAGAATTTGATGACAGGGCGTTCAGTTACTTTTGAAATGACAGAAATAGTGTCAGTGTATTGCCAGCTTTTTAAAAAAAAACTTTTTTTGCTTACGTTTTACGACACATTTGTAATGATATGCAATAACAGTTATCCCTGCCGTGCAATACCACATCCACACTCCCCTCCCCTTCTCACAGCCATCCACGCCCATTTCAGTTGCATTTTTCAAAAACAGTGTGAGCTAGACTTGCGCTGAAATAGGGGGGTTTCATGACCCTTTAATGGCAGAACTCGTGGAGATACATTAGGTAGATTCACTTACTGCTCCAGATTAGGAGCCAGTGTGGTTGATTATTCAATAACAGATATTGATCAAAGTTTTATCAATGCATTCACAGTCAGACCTCAGCTCCCGATGTCCGATCACTGCCAAACTGTGCTTTATCTGAAAGCCCCTTGTCAAATAACCAAAACTGCTCCACCTGAAGCTGAAAAACTGTTTCCTCTGAAACAGAAACTCAAGTGGAATCAATCCAACTCAGAACAATTCAAAGAAAATATGAACAATCCGACTATATTAAAAATGCTAGATGACTTTATGTCCACTGATTTCACCTTAGATATTAATGGAATAAATTTAGCAACAAAAAAACTTAAATAACATATTCATAACATTGATAACTATCTAATATAGGGCTGCAACTAACGATTATTTTGATAATCGATTAATCTGTCGATTATTTTTACGATTAATCGATTAATCGGTTTATGTACTTATATTTTAGTTTTTTCCATTTTTTCCCCAAGTAAATTATTAATAAATGGTCTTTATCATTCAGCATAGATTTAAGAGATTTTAACCATTTTGCACTGTCATATCCTCATCACAAATATACCTGGAGTTGTTTTATTGTGTTAGTAATCCTTTGTTGAACTCTTCTGCAATCAGAACACTGACCCATACTCTAGCAAATTTCACAAGGAGATTTAAAATAATGTTTTCACCATGGCAGTCCTTAGAGCTCCTAAAGTAGTTTAACATCCCGAACAAAGCTTATTAAGGAATCTTTCAGAACATATTTTCACGAAGAATAAGGATAAAACAGAATAAAATTGCAGTGCATTGTATTTTATTATTTACTGGGAAAAAGCTTTATAGCTTTTGCTGTGAAATTGTAAACAATCCTTCAAAAAAAGTGCCAATGGCATGAAACCTGAATGGAACTCACAATTTAAAGTAAAATCCATCAGAAGGTTGTCCAGAAAAAAAAATAGGACACACACAAAAAACCTGCTGTGTGAAAAAGAGCAGTGAATAATACTTAGAAAAAAAGTGCATTTCAAATATCTTTAAACATTTACCTCTCTCATTCAGTCATAATTAGGCTGCACGACTGAATTTTGAACTGGTAAACTACAAACTGATCACAGAACATGTTTGTAAAGCTTTAAATGTTAACTGTTAAAAAGCAATGTTATCAGCTTTTATGACTAAACATTTGCAAACAATATTGTACTGGAGAATCTGCACAAATGAAAGTCTTAGGGGCCGTTCACAAATCGCGCCTAAAAACGCGTGGAAAACGCTAGGCGCACCGCTTTCTCCTTCTTTCCAAAGCGCTCGCGCAGAAGCGCCCCTGAGGCGTCTGCCTTTGCTAAGCAACCATGACGTGCTCTCTCCTTGAAGACGCGGAAATTTCAGAATTTCAGCAAAGGATAAATGGATTTGCAGCTCAAAAAATCGCTTGCAGTAGCTCTGCTACTAAATTTATTTCAAAATGGGAATCCATATACAGCTATGATCAGCTGTTCCTTTCATCTTGACTGAGCTTTTAACGTTGTTACGGTAAAGGATGAAGCTGATTGGTTAGTTCTTGTCACATGACCCGCGGTGCGCTTGCTGCATTCTGAAAAGTTGAAATGTTTTTAACTCGATGCGGTGCGGTGTTGGAAATAACGAACTTGAGCGTGCAAAAGACGCGATATGTGAACGTCCCCTTAAACAGTGCAGTAGTGAAGAGTTTACAGGTTACTCTTCTTTTTTAAAGGCTCAATGTAAAGTACTCCCACATCACGCTGAATGCTGCAGACATAGACATCATATGATGTCTATGGCTGCAGAGACGCTGCTCGGGAAGCACGTGACATAAAACGAGGCCAGCTATTGGCTATTCGCTACTTCTCCTGTTGTACTGGCTGAGTAAAACCTCCGGTGGCTCATTACTGCCACACTTTGGTCACCGCAGATTTGAAATATGCACGAAATGAGCCGCTTACGGCAAATAAAAGTTATTTAGCAATGAATCGATGACTAAATTAGTTGACAACTATTTTAATAATCGATTTTAATCGATTAAATCGATTCGTTGTTTCAGCTCTAAACAGCAAACCAAACATAGAACCAATGGACAGAGAAAGAGAAAGGATGTCTGGTTTGATGATGAATGTGCCGGTCTCAGAAAAGAACTCAGGAGACATTCCAATAAAAAGCACAAAGATCCTTCCAGCCAGACATTACGGCTTTCTTACTCCGACTGTCTGCAAAAGTACAAAACACTGCTGTGGAAAAAAAGAGAAAAATATTTTCAAACTAAAATTGAAGAAATTGACGATTCAATAGATCAAAACACTTTCTGGAACCTATATAAAAAACTCCAAAAACCCAAATTAGAGATATCACTCCAGAATGGCACAATTTGGAAATCTTACTTTGAAAATCTGTATCAAAAAATTGAACCGGCCGACCTCAACCAACCTCAGAGTAAAATAAAGAAAACACTAGAAGACATGGAAAAAACTATTAAGAATTATCAAAATCAATAACAATATCTGAAATATTAGAACATATTAAAAATCTTAAATTAAAGAAAGCATGTGGACAAGATCACATTAATAATGAAATGCTTAAACTCAGCAGTCCCAGCATGATTCAAACAATAGGCAAATGATTTAATCTGGTGTTCTGGTCTGGACACTTCCCTGAGATCTGGTCTGAGGGACTCATCACCCCCATATTTAAGAGCGGCGATCGATTCGACCCCAATAACTACCGCGGGATAAGTGTGGGCAGTGTGTTGGGAAAACTGTTCTGCAGTATCATACACACACGCATCGTCTCACACATCTCAGCACACAACATCTTAAATAAAGCACAGATTGGCTTTTTACCAAAACATCGCACATCCGACCACATCTACTCTCTCCACACTCTAATCAACAAGAACATCAACCACAAACAAAGGAAAATATTTGCATGTTTTGTAGACTTTAAAGAAGCATTTGATTCAATTTGGCATGATGGTCTACTGTACAAAATCCTACAAATTGGCATTGGCGGAAAAACATTTGACATTATTAAATCTCTGTACACCAACAGCAAAAGTGCGGTGAAGATGGGTAACCGCAGAACCGCGTTCTTCCAGCAGGGCCGTGGAGTGAGGCAGGGCTGCAGTCTGAGCCCAACTCTATTCAACATCTACATCAATGACCTGGCGTCAGCGCTGGAGAGCTCTACTGCGCCCGGCCTCACTCTACAGGGGTCAGAGGTCAGATGACCTGGCCCTGCTGTCCCGCACACCTGAGGGCCTTCAGCAGAGCCTGTCACGACTGGGCCCTGACCGTCAATCTGGACAAAACCAGAGTCATGGTGTTCCAGAAGAAAGCCAGATCTCAGGGACACAAACAGCAGTTCCTGTATAAAGGCCAGGTCCTGCAGCACAGCTCTAGCTACAGCTATCTGGGCATCGACATCAGCGCTTCGGGACGCTTCGGTCTGGCTGTCAAAACACTCGCTGAAAAGGCTCGGAGGGCTTTCTATGCTATAAAGTCACGATGTGGACACTTAAAATTACCCATTAAAACCTGGATAAAATTATATAATTCAATAATAAAACCAATTCTTTTATATGGATGTGAAATTTGGGGACCAGTACTAAATTTAAAAAATTGGGATAAAACATCAGTAGAAAAATTACAATTGGAAATTGGCAAAAATATTCTGGGGGTTGACAGAAACACGTCCACTGCGGCCTGCAGGGCTGAGCTGGGCCTGTACCCGCTGAACATGGAGATCCAGAAGAGATGTGTTCAGTTCTGGCATCACCTCCATCAGTCTGACCCAGAGTCAGTGCAATATAAAGCCCTCCTCGCCAATGAAAGCTCAGCAGAACCTCATCCTCTGAACTCACTCGCTCTTCAACTCGTCCATCAGAATATACTCCCCATCAACCCCAAACCTTTTATTAACCATATCCACAAACATCTAAATGTCACTCATGATCAAGCACTAAAAGCACATTTTGCCCTCCAGAATAAACTGCAATGTTACTCGGCCCTCAATAGAACCACTAAATTGGCCAGTTATCTATTTATTAAACATTTTAAAGAAAGACAAATCCTCTCCAAATACAGATTAAGTGACCATGATCTAGAGATAGAGAGAGGAAGACAGAGAGAGAGCAGAGGATCTGTAGACACTGTGACCTACAGCACATCGAGGATGAGGAACACTTTCTGCTCTTCTGCTCTAAATACACCAGTATAAGAGAAACCTTTCTGCCCAGGTTTGAAATCTTAATTCCATCATTCTCTGAACTGAGCGACACTGACAAAATGTTCTTCTTACTGGGAGAAGATGATAGTACAGCTGCACTAGCGGCTAAATATGTGTTAGCTATTCACAACGCCAGAGTCAGCTAATTCTCTAGAGAGACCGACTGGATTTACTCATTTATTAGGATAAATTGTGTTTATTTATGACATGATCTGTACACATATGTTTTGTTTGTTTGTTTTATTATTTATATATAATATGTTGATGCTTTGGCAACATTGTGTTTCACAGTCATGCTAATAAAGCTCATTTGAATTGAAATTGAATTGACAGACAGACAGAGATACAGAGAGACAGACAGACAGACACAGAGATACAGAGAAACAGACACAGAGATACAGAGACAGAGAGACAGACGGACAGACACAGAGATACAGAGAGACAGACAGACAGACACAAAGATACAGAGACAGAGAGACAGACGGACAGACAGAGATACAGAGAGACAGACAGACAGACACAGAGATACAGAGAAACAGACAGACAGACACAAAGATACAGAGACAGAGAGACAGACGGACAGACAGAGATACAGAGAGACAGACGGACAGACACAGAGATACAGAGAGACAGACACAGAGATACAGAGACAGAGAGACAGACGGACAGACACAGAGATACAGAAATACAGGCAGACAGACAGACACAGAGATACAGAGAGACAGACACAGAGACAGAGAGACAGACAGACAGACACAGAGATACAGAGAGACAGACAGACGGACAGACACAGAGAGACAGACAGACAGACACAGAGATACAGAGACAGAGAGACAGACAGACAGACACAAAGATACAGAGACAGAGAGACAGGCGGACAGAGAGACAGACAGACGGACAGACACAGAGATACAGAGAGACAGACAGACGGACAGACACAGAGATACAGAGAGACAGACAGAGATACAGAGAGACAGACAGACAGACACAGAGATACAGAGACAGAGAGACAGAGAGACAGACAGACAGACACAGAGATACAGAGAGACAGACAGACAGACAGACACAGAGATACAGAGAGACAGACAGACAGACACAGAGATACAGAGACAGAGAGACAGACAGACAGACACAAAGATACAGGCGGACAGCGAGACAGACAGACAGACACAGAGATACAGACAGAGATACAGAGACAGAGAGACAGACAGACAGACACAGAGATACAGAGAGACAGACAGAGATACAGAGAGACAGACAGACACAGAGACAGAGACAGAGAGACAGACGGACAGACACAGAGATACAGAGAGACAGACAGAGATACAGAGATACAGAGAGACAGACAGAGAGACAGAGAAACAGAGAGACAGACAGAGATACAGAGAGACAGACAGACACAGAGACAGAGAGACAGACGGACAGACACAGAGATACAGAGAGACAGACGGACAGACACAGAGATACAGAGAGACAGACAGACAGACACAGAGATACAGAGAGACAGACAGACAGACACAGAGATACAGAGAGACAGACAGACAGACACAGAGAGACAGACAGACAGACACAGAGAGACAGACAGACAGACACAGAGATACAGAGAGACAGACAGACAGACACAGAGAGACAGACGGACAGACACAGAGATACAGAGACAGACGGACAGAGAGACAGACAGACAGACACAAAGATACAGAGACAGAGAGACAGACACAGAGATACAGAGAGACAGACAGACACAGAGATACAGAGAGACAGACAGACAGACACAGAGATACAGAGAGACAGACAGACAGACGGACAGAGAGACAGACACAGAGATACAGACAGAGATACAGAGACAGACAGACAGACACAGAGAGACAGACAGAGATACAGAGACAGAGAGACAGACAGACACAGAGAGACAGACAGAGATACAGAGAGACAGACAGACACAGAGACAGATACAGAGAGACAGACAGAGACAGACAGACAGATAGAGATGCGTCTGCACACATACCTGCTGCATGAGTCCCTCTCTGCTCTCCGTAGAGCTCGTCAGAACGTGTCTGTTTGCTAACGCTTCTCTGTACGGCACAGACTCTGAGCGCACCTGAACACATGAAAACACAACAACTCTCAGTCAAGTGAACTATATAAACACTCGATTCACCACGTCTGAAGATTGGACTGCACACAAACATGTTTAGAGTCCTGCTTTGCTTTTATCTCCTCCCTCTCCACCAATTCATGTAATACTTTTCATTTCAGAAACTATTAAAATCTGTATCCCGTATTTTCCGGACTATAAGTCGCACTTTTTTCATAGTTTGGCTGGTCCTGTGACTTATAGTCAGATGTGACCTATTTATCGACATGAACCAAGAGAAATGAACCAAGAGAAAACATTACCGTCTCCAGCTGAGAGAGGACGCTCTATGCTGCTCAGTGCTCCTGTAGTCTACACTGAAGACATAGAGCGCCCTCTCGCGGCTGGAGACGGTAACGTTTTCTCTTGGTTCTAAATAAATGCGACTTGTAGTCCAGTGCGACTTATGTTTTTTTTCCTCATCATGACGTATTTTTGGACTGATGCGACTTATACTTAGGTGTGACTTATAGTTCGAAAAATACAGTAACTATGTAAAAATCCCAAATTGTGTGGGGGTCTCACGACTGCAGAGCTCTGCTTTGAAGTGCAGACGTCTGTGTGTCAGAGATGAAGACCTTTCTGATGGTGCTCATGTAGGTGGCAGCACGTCTCTTGTTCTCCATCATGCTGTCGGCCTGCTGTGGGTTCAGGAAGCCTCCTCGCGGGCTGTAGCCGGGACACGATGCCAAGAAGTCCAGGTTGTTGCTGAAGAAGGTGGCCATCTGGAGGAGATATTATAACTGAATGAAGAGGAGTGCAATGCTGCGTGTCAGAGGTGTGTGTCTGTGTGTGTGTGTTAGAGATGGGAAGATTCAATGATTCACTGCATAATGGCATATTGGCATAAAAGTAAATGATGTGATGCATCAATTTAAAGTGCCCCTATTATGCCATGTTTAAGGTTGCCAATATATTGTTTTAGGAGTCTCCTAAAACAGGTTTACATGCATGCATGCAAGGTCAAAAAACATGTTGGTTTTCTCAGAAAATAGATTCAATTTTACCTCATTTCTAAATGATTCATAAACGACTCATGCGAAGCAGTTCAAAGAATCAGATTAGGGATGTTCATTTTGGTTATTTTTCCTAACCAACAACCGACCCTCATTAACAGATTATTAACCATTAACTGACAAGAATTAAATTAAATTAGAAATAAGTGTCTGTGACCCATTAAAAATACTAACATTTGTTTCCCGGGGATTGATATTACATGTGCAATGAGCAGCACACAACAGAACATGAGGATTTACAATGTCTCCATATCACATCACCCTCCTGCAGCGCTTCTGCGAGTGGAGAAAAACATCATAAAGACAGGCTATATGTAGTGAATAAATAGGCCTACACAAGAAATATACTTTCACTTGAATAAGTTAAAAATATGAAAGAAAAACGCAGAGTTTTGATTCATTTTTGTGCTGCACGAAAGGAAACATACGGCAGAAACCGGCATCCTATTTTTTTTAGGCTTACTTTATGCACAAAGATTTGATTTTATTGTGAATGTACACAGATAAAGGCAAACCGTTTAAAATTAAGATTATCTTAATGACTAAAAGGATAAGTCGCATCCACTGTTAGAAGGGAATTTGTTAGAACTGTTATCAAGTGATTGCTGGCGCTGATGTGTGCACACAGTTAAGCTTAGCTACTTTGACAATGCAGCCTGTTCATTATCACAATAAAATACAGTCAGTCAAACATATGGAGAAAAACACTGCTCAGTATAAATATGTCATAAAATCTGTGCTGTTGTTATCACTGTACCTACGTGATGTTAAAAAAACACTTTGTTTTACGTGAATAACTTGTCAATCAAATACATGGGGAATATGGAAACATTAGATCTCGTGTCGAATGAGAGACCCAAAGTTGGTTTCAGATTCGTTTTAGCCTAAATGAATTTGTTCTGGCAAGGTGAGGGGAACTAAAATAGCATGTTTACAGTGTTTATTATAATGTTTGTAAACATTTCGCATCTGAATTTGGCCCATTTCTGAATGAAATTATAAAAATAGATGTTTTAATAGGCTAAGCAACATGTTTTTTTTTCTCTCTAAAAAAAAAAAAAAAAGAGTTTTTTATATAGCATTGCCTATTTTAAGTGCAGCAAACCTTTTTAAATATTTTTATAAATTACTTAAAACAAATAAATAAATTACTTTTTAAAGTGTTTTATTGATTGTATTAAACCGTCAAAATTACTAATGGTCGGTTAACGTTTAACCAGATAAAATGAACATCCCTAGCCTAACTATTTGAAGATCTGGAATCTGAGGGAGCAAAAAAAAACTTCAAATGAAGTTCTTAGCAATGCATATTACTAATCAAAAATACTTCTTGAAATATTTACGGTAGGAAATTTACAAAATATCTTCATGGAACATCATGGAACATCTTAACATCCTAATGATTTTTGGCATTTAAGAAAAATATAATTTTGACCTATACAATGTATTGTTGTCTATTTCTACAAATATATCTGTGACACTGATTGTACTCCAGGGACACAAATATATACATAAATATACACAGAACACACACATAATTTATGCAATCAAAAACTCTTATTTTGTTAGTGATTAATTGTTTGACACTATTTCAAACATATTTGCAAGTAAAAACTATTTATGAACAGCAAAAATGATTAGAGCACTAGTATTTCCAGCAGATAAAGATGGTTTTAAGTCAGTTATTTCTATCTTCTGCTGTAGTGTGTCAGTAGGAAATACCAAACATTGATTTTGTCATTAATTGTCATCATGCAGTGAGGTGTGTGTGCTGCACATAGAGATGTGATCTGATCATCATCAGTCTGTCTGGAGTCACATGAAGAAACCGAACACACTGAGACAGACTCAATCTGAAGGTGAAGACCTTTCCACAGCTGCTGGTGAGCGACGCCAGCGAGGACAGCAAACACTCGTTAGTGGTGTGAAACTTCTGTGTGACGGTGGGCAGACCCTGCTCCAGAGACGCCTTCTGACTGTAGTGCTGCGACAGCTCTGCTCACACACACACACACACACACACACACACGCGCACACATGCGCACACATACACACACACACAGAGAGAGAGCATTAAAGACTAGTTAGTGAGTAAGATGAAAGGAATAAACTGAAGGGAACAGGTCAACACGTTCTCTAAATCTACGTGTCTAGACCAGGGGTCTCCAATCTTTAGTACACTGTGGATCTGTGACGTTTTGAAAACATTCTCATGGTCTGGCTGGGGGGGGGGTTATATAAATCATGTATAGTGGTTTTTGAATCACGGGTTGGGTGATTTTTCAGATAAACAATATCTAAATATTAAAAACAGAATGTTGTGAAGGGTTTTTTGATAAAATTGTATGTGTATGCATCTTAAACGCAGGAAGAGGTGAAAGAGTCTGAAACACGGCTCTATGCTTCTCTATGAGAACAGTGCACAATCTCTTTCATTTCCTCTTCTTTTGGTTTAAAACAGCTTGTGTAAATTAATCTGCAAATCAGATGCGTGCCGAAGAGTGGCGGGCTGGAATGAAGTGAGTTTATAATTAAAACAGTAACTTAACAGAAAGAGAAGTTTTCATTGTCAGGTGTTTGCTCTTGTTTTGAATGATCTTGATGTAAGGCTGTTCTGCAGCCCTGACTCTCACCTGTGGCAGCGTCATGAAGACTGTGTAGACACGCGCTCATCTGGGTGAAGACTGCGCTAGCACTGCTCTGACACATGGCATCTGAACACACACCTGCGGCACAAGACTGCACTCATCAGTCACACACACACACACACACACACACACACCCTTTCAGCGTCACACACACTCACTGGGCAGGGCTAGCAGAGCCACATAAGACTTCATCTTCTGGAAGACAGCAGTCAGTTTCTTCATGTCCTTCTGTAACTGCCGATTCTTGGAAGCCAACGCTGCTGTGCAGAGAGATGCCTCGCAGTCCTCCTCTAGACTACACACACACACACACACAAGCTCAAATTCATGACTGATGTCTCTGAGACTAGAAAACACCTTGCCCTACACTAATCAAAAACTGCACTGCATTAACAAAGAATGCATTTCATCATAGTGTATTGTCAAGACTTGCATTCAAATCGGAAATTGCAAACTCTGAAAACATTCAAATGCAAGCACTGTTAATGAAATCTTTTTGTGTTTTGTTTTTTGCTCAGTGCAATTCCACATTTTGTTTCATTAATTTAAATGTGTTATTTAAATGTTTTTTTAATGCATTTTTACAGTTGCACATTATAATCCATTGCACAAATCTGCTAAACTTGTGAATGCAATGAGTTTTTGATGTTTTGAGTTTTTGTTTTGTTCAAAACTGAGACAGCTAGCATGTTTAGGTAAAAAAAAAAACTTTAGGTTACTCACGTAATCCTGATTCTCTGATAACATGAGTGAGGTATCTCACTATGGGAATGAACCGACAAAGCATGACCAATCCTGGAAGCAATCATGACAGTGATGAGGGAGTCCTGCCTCCCCAATATATACCACTGCATAACGGTCCCCACCTCATTCTCAGCTTATCTCTTAGAAATAGGTTTACCCTTATGAGAACCAGCCCATGAAACAAATAACTGATTACTATTTCTTAATTCCTTCATCCTGTCCACGTAGTGACACAACGCACAAACAATGAAGTCGTTCGTCTTCCGATGAGGAAAAAGGGGGGGGCAGTGAAACCCAGTAAATCCACCTGCCTACAGGCGAAAGTTGACTTGCTTACCTTAGGCACAAAAGCTGGGTTAGTCTTAAGAGATACTCACAAGAAATCCACAGGAAATACCAAACAAGAGTTATGAACCGACAAAGCATGAAGTTCACTAACTCGTTTCGCAGTCATCAGAGCCAATAACAAAGCAAACTTTAGCGAAAGGAGCTTCAAATTGATATTATCTATCGGCTCAAAAGGTGACAGAGTGCTTTGAAATCCTGTTCAGACATCTCGCACCCCTAATAAACCTGCACACAAGTGGGTGGCAAGATCCCCACATGGCAAGCAGAAATTGCAGCAAGATAAACCTTAACGGTAGAGAAGGCTCTCCCCTTATCTAAAAGTTCTTGCAGAAAACACAACACCTCTGCCACTGAACATTGAAAAGGTACAGTTTGCCTTTGAGCGCACCTTAATTAAAAACAATCCATTTCCTATCAAATGCAGAGCACGTCGAAGCCCCTCTCGCATTTTTAATTGTTGCAATCACCCTCGGAGGCAAACCCGTAACACTTAAGATTCAACCTCTCACGGGCCAGGCCCATAGAGCCACTTTGTTCGGTGCCGGATGAAAAACCTCTGCACTGATCGCGCAGGAGCTGGATTATCTCTGTCAGCCACAACTTCCCTGATCAGTTTGGCGCAATCAGAATTAATTAGTGACCGCACTCTCTTACTATTTTTTGAGTTGGTACAATCAGACTCAGAGGAGGAAACTTGTAAAACAGTACATTTGGCCACGGGTGAGCCAAAGCATCCACACACTTTGGTGTAGCATCTCTTGCCAGAGAAAAGAATAGGGAGCAATGGGTATTTTCGTGCAAGGCGAATAGAACTACGGCACACAACCTTTCCCAAAACTGGTTCACTACCTGAGGTGGTTCTCCATACCGAGGATTCCCCCTGGACAGGAGATCTGCCCCCACATTCATTATTCCAGGGACATGAGTCGATCGTAATGAATGATGCTTCAAGTCCCACACAATGATGCCACCACTGTTGTGTTGTCCTATCTGACAAAAAAGTGGTGATTCTGTAGGAAATGGACGAAATGCTTCAATGCTAGAAACACAGTTCCAAGAAGTTTATATGTGCATTGTGTAGCGAGATGGGCCATTTTCCTTTCGCTATTCTGCCCTTGCACACTGCACCCCAACCTGTGAGCGACGCATCAGTCGTTACCACCTTTCTCAAAGAAATAGCTCCCAGTGGAGTCACTGATTCCAGAAAAACGCGAGCCCTCCAGCAGTGGAGAACAACACTATCACTTTGCGGTTGAGGTGGCGCCTCAGACATAATCGCTATGCCACTACCCAGCACTGAAACTCTCTCATTCGTAACAGTCCAAACGGGATGACCATCAGACCAAGAAGACGTAAACAGTCTGAATGGGATTTTTTTCCCTTTCTGGAAAAGGGAGAGACAACCACGAATTGTCCTGATGTGCTCCTCTGATAAGAACGCCTGGTACAGGTCTGAGTTCAGCCTGAGACCCAGGTAAATTATTTCCTGTGTGAGCACTATCCCCAAGCCTTTTAAATGAGACAGGCCGATTCATATCTATCTCCACCTGTCTCCATGATGGAGCAGAGAGGAGATCATCTAAATAAGCTGACACTCTGAGACCCACTATTATCAGCGGTGTTAGAGCTGCCTCGGCGCATTTTGTAAAAGTTTGTGGAACCAATTCCAAACATAACAGAACCCTCAAATATTTGTAGGGTGTTCCCTGAATTTTCTGTGCGCCGGATAAATGCTTATGTGAAAGTAAGCATCCTTCAGATCTACTGATGTAAACCAGTCTCTGGGACGAATAACATTGTATAATGTTTTTACTGTGAGCATTTTGAACTTGTACTTTCTGAGGTGTTTGTTGATGTCCCGTAAGTCCAGGATGGGACGGAGACCCCTGCCTCTTTTGGCAAATGACACTCACCTAAAGGATTATTAGGAACACCATACTAATACTGTGTTTGACCCCTTTCGCCTTCAGAACTGCCTTAATTCTATGTGGCATTGATTCAACAAGGTGCTGAAAGCATTCTTTAGAAATGTTGGCCCATATTGATAGGATAGCATCTTGCAATTGATGGAGATTAAGCTCCCCCTCCACCACATCCCAAAGATGCTCTATTGGGTTGAGATCTGGTGACTGTGGGGGCCATTTTAGTACAGTGAATTCATTGTCATGTTCAAGAAACCAATTTGAAATGATTCAAGCTTTGTGACATGGTGCATTATCCTGCTGGAAGTAGCCATCAGAGGATAAGTACATGGTGGTCATAAAGGGATGGACATCGTCAGAAACAATGCTCAGGTAGGCCATGGCATTTAAACGATGCCCAATTTGCACTAAGGGGCCAAAAGTGTGCCAAGAAAACTTCCTCCACACCATTACACCACCACCAGCAGCCTGCACAGTGGTAACAAGGCATGATGGATCCATGCTTTCATTCTGTTTACGCCAAATTCTTACTCTACCATCTGAATGTCTCAACAGAAATCATCAGAGACTCATCAGACCAGGCAACATTTTTTCAGTCTTCAACTGTCCAATTTTGGTGAGCTCGTGCAAATTGTAGGCTCTTTTTCCCATTTGTAGTGGAGATTAGTGGTACCTGGTGGGGCCTTCTGCTGTTGTAGCCCATCCGCCTCAAGGTTGTGCGTGTTGTGGCTTCACAAATGCTTTGCTGCATACCTCGGTTGTAACGAGTGGTTATTTCAGTCAAAGTTGCTCTTCTATCAGCTTGAACCAGTTGGCCCTTTCTCCTCTGACCTCTAGCATCAACAAGGCATTTTCGCCCACAGGACTGCCGCATACTGGATGTTTTTTTTTCCCCTTTTCACACCATTCTTTTTAAACCCTAGAAATGGTTGTGCGTGAAAATCCCAGTAACTGAGCAGATTGTGAAATACTCAGACCGGCCCGTCTGGCACCAACAACCATGCCACGCTCAAAATTGCTTAAATCACCTTTCTTTCCCATTCTGACATTCAGTTTGGAGTTCAGGAGATTGTCTTGACCAGGACCACACCCCTAAATGCATTAAAGCAACTGCCATGTGATTGGTTGATCAGAAAATTGCATTAATGAAAAATTGAACAGCTGTTCCTAATAATCCTTTAGGTGAGTGTAAAAACCATGGTGGCTGTCCTCCAGCGGCACCACCCGTATTACTCTGCTCAATAGAGAGGTTATTTCCTCCTTTAAAATCCGAGCTGACAAACTGCAGACGATTACCTTGTTCTATAGTGGATAATACCCAAGGGTGTACTGCGCATGCGCGCGTACTCTCTGCGTGAGCAGAGAGCAGACTGCTGTAGCTCCTACTCACTGAAGACAAGGAGGCGCTATCTAGCATATATAGTATATATCTAGTAAATATATACATTTTTGTTTACATTTTCACACAAGTCTGTGCCCTTGGCCCACTGCCTGGATGCACAGGGAACATTTTAATTTCTTTCAAATAGAAACACTTGAGTAAACTTTCATCCTCTCTCTTGCATAACCCCGTGGGTGGAGAGGGGAGAAACAACATGTGGGGCACTGGGTGAACTGGTGCCAACACTCCAACAAGAGAACTTCCATCCTTTGAACATTTTTCTTGAATCACACCGATGCTTTGGCAGAGGGGGGTAACAAGACTCCTGTCTCATGTAGAAGGGTGCTACAGAGACTCCGTGAGTGCTGTATCCATGTTTTTAACCCAAAGCAAGACCACAGGTTAGGTCACCCGTCACTTTTTCCCTACCTGAGGGTTAGTTGGGCAATGCTTAGCCGCTACTGCTGCAAATGAGGCCTTGCCTCTGGGATGGGGCTGTTATGGGTGAACCTCCCTCTGCATTGACTGCTGAAGTGGGGGAGGCTAGGGTTTCTGTACCCTGACTGACCCTCCCTGGAAGGAGAGGCAAACCCTAGACGCATGGGTTGTGGTGGCCGAGCAATCTGCTTCCTGGGAAGACAAATTTCAAATACTTTCCCATGCAATGATGCAGATCTCTTCCAACAAAGCTGAAACGGGTGACCCAGCATCAGTCTGTCTCCCCATCTCGTCCATGAGCTCAGCTTGGTATGCTGTGATCCGTGAGGTGGCATTTAGGCTCTGACAGCCACGGCACAGGATCTGTAAATTTTTTGAAAAAGACAAGCAGACAACCCTGTAGCGCGGAATCTCTGTGACACATACTGGGATGGCTGATAGCAGCTGCTTGACTGGGGAAGCACACGATGGCAGCCTCTTCCCATCATAAAAATCCCTCTCTATACCCTGACCATCTTGCTGATATGGCCAGTCAATAGACAGTTTAGCAGCCACTCTTCTACACATTTCAATAAGGTCCAGTTCCTCTGGCATGGTGGGGGGACTCACTGATCGTACTACGAGGCCTGGAAGAAAGATAGGAGGGAGGATAGCGTCCTCTTCATCATCCTCCAAATCCTCCTCTAAGAGACGGGCAACCATCTCATCATCTTCATCCTTCTCTTTGTCCCAAGCCAAAGGGAGTGATTCAAAGAGGATGAGAGTCTTTAGATGAGATCATCGACCCGAATGAACATGTACGAGAGGGATCTTTCTCTTTCGCTGTGCTACTGGATGGGCTCTCAGTCGTCATAATAGAGAAGCAAACACCGAGAGATTACATTATCACCACAACGTGCCTCTCGATAACGGGTCTTACCGCAAATTATTCCCGTAAAATGCGCCGGGAACGTACCAATCCGTACACTACTTAACGTGAAGAAATAATTAAGAGAAAACACTGTAACCGCTCAAAGAAAATGAGAACCCACCTTGACGCGCTGGACCACACTGCTAAATAAAAAACAGCAGAAAGAAAAAATATTCACTGTAACAGAGAGTATTTTCCCATCCAAAAAGCAGCCGCGTTTGGTGACGTACCTAAACGTCGGCTCATCCTTGAACAGTTTAGCGGCCACTCATCGAGGATTTGCTGAGGATAGCTTCCAAAAGATCCTCACAGGGAAGAGAACGAGAATGAAGTGGGCACCGTTTATGCAATGGTATATATTGGAGAGACGGGACTCCCTCATCACCTTCGTGATTGGTCTGTCAACCAACAGAAGTGGTGTAATTGGTGCTTCCAGGATTGATTATGTCCGAGGCGATTCCCATAGTGAGATACAAAACGAATGTTTGAAAAAGAACAGCTATGTCTTACAATCATTAATATGATCACAGAAATACTGGGATGAATATCACACTGCAAATCCAAGCAAGTGCAATCTCAGCCATTCATCACCAGTGTTTTTCAAGAAACACTGAGTGGTCAAAAAAAGAGGTTTTTTTTTTTGTTTTGTTTTTTGTTTTTAAGTGCTAATATGCGATGTACTTAGTGCAGATTTAGGTTTCCAGGTAAAGCACAATATGACTGTCTAACTGAAGGAGTTCTGATAAGTTGCTGTGAACCCACTATTTCCTAAGAATGTGTTGATTAATGTAGACTGATGTTGTTCTAATAACTTCATTTAATAATAAAGTACCGTATTTTTCGGACTATAAGTCACACCTGAGTATAAGTCGCATCAGTCCAAAAATACGCCATGACGAGGAAAAAACATTTATAAGTCGCATCGGACTATAAGTCGCATTTATTTAAAACCAAGAACCAAGAGAAAACATTACCGTCTACAGCCGCGAGAGGGCGCTCTATGTCTTCAGTGTACAGTCGTGGCCAAAAGTTGAGAATTACATAAATATTAGTTTTCAAAAAGTTTGCAGCTAAACTGCTTTTAGATCTTTGTTTCAGTTGTTTCTGTGATGTACTGAAATATAATTACAAGCACTTCATACGTTTCAAAGGCTATCGACAATTACATGACATTTATGCAAAGAGTCAGTATTTGCAGTGTTGGCCCTTCTTTTTCAGGACCTCTGCAATTCGACTGGGCATGCTCTCAATCAACCTCTGGGCCAAATCCTGGCTGATAGCAACCCATTCTTTCATAATCACTTCTTGGAGTTTGTCAGAATTAGTGGGTTTTTGTTTGTCCACCCGCCTCTTGAGGATTGACCACAAGTTCTCAATGGGATTAAGATCTGGGGAGTTTCCAGGCCATGGACCCAAAATTTCAACAATCTGGTCCCCAAGCCACTTAGTTATCACTTTTGCCTTATGGCACGGTGCTCCATCGTGCTGGAAAATGCATTGTTCTACACCAAACTGTTGTTGGATTGTTGGAAGAAGTTGCTGTTGGAGGGTGTTTTGGTACCATTCTTTATTCATGGCTGTGTTCTTGGGCAGAATTGTGAGTGAGCCCACTCCCTTGGATGAGAAGCAACCCCACACATGAATGGTGCCAGGATGCTTTACTGTTGGCATGACACAGGACTGATGGTAGCACTCACCTTTTCTTCTCCGGACAAGCCTTTTCCAGATGCCCCAAACAATCGGAAAGGGGCTTCATCAGAGAATATGACTTTGCCCCAGTCCTCAGCAGTCCATTCACTATACTTTCTGCAGAAGATCACTCTTTCCCTGGTGTTTTTTTTGGAGAGATGTGGCTTCTTTGCTGCCCTTCTTGACACCAGGCCATCTTCTAAATGTCTTGGCCTCATTGTGCGTGCAGATGCGCTCACACCTGCCTGCTGGAATTCCTGAGCAAGCTCTGCACTGGTGGCACTCCGATCCCGCAGCTCAATCCTCTTTAGGAGACTTGAACCTCTTTCCTTGAAGTTCTTGATGATCCTATAAATTGTTGATTTAGGTGCAATCTTAGTAGCCACAATATCCTTGCCTGTGAAGCCATTTTTATGCAACGCAATGATGGCTGCACGCGTTTCTTTGCAGGTCACGATGGTTAACAATGGAAGAACAATGATTTCAAGCATCACCCTCCTTTTAACATGTCAAGTCTGCCATTCTAACCCAATCAGCCTGACATAATGATCTCCAGCCTTGTGCTCGTCAACATTCTCACCTGAGTTAACAAGACGATTACTGAAATGATCTCAGCAGGTCCTTTAATGACAGCTATGAAATGCAGTGGAAAGGTTTTTTTGGGATTAAGTTAATTTTCATGGCAAAGAAGGACTATGCAATTCATCTGATCAATCTTCATAACATTCTGGAGTATATGCAAATTGCTATTATAAAAACTTAAGCAACAACTTTTCCAATTTCCAATATTTATGTAATTCTCAAAACTTTTGGCCACGACTGTAGACTACAGGAGCACTGAGCAGCATAGAGCGCCCTCTCTCGGCTGGAGACGGTAATGTTTTCTGTTAGTTCATTTCTCTTGGTTCATGTCAAATTAATTTTGATAAATAAGTCGCACCTGACTATAAGTCGCAGGGCCAGCCAAACTATGAAAAAAAGTGTTACTTATAGTCCGGAAAATACGGTTTGTAGTGCAGCACAAAGACTTTATGATCATTGTGAAACTGCTGTTTATTGTGCTGCAGCGGAAGTTATAGGTTTAATGCGGGAGAGACGAGTGAGTTATTTATGGCTGGTGCTCCTGTGATACAACTGTCCTGTGTTCTGATTAAAAGACAGAAACTTTAGCTGTAGGGAGGACTCGCTTGCATAAGTGTTTTTGTCTTTTATGTTATTATTATAAGAACGGATTGGAGCACTATACTGTTTTATGTAAAGGTGTTGTCAATGGCAGCGCTGGCTAACTGGCTCAAGGACTCCTCTCTGTGCCAATCACAACAGGCTTGGCCAGCTGACCAATCAGAGCAGAGTATGCTTATGGAAGGGAGGGGTTTGCTCCAAACTTGCTTGGAACGAATCGTTTAGAAATCACTGGCAAATGACTCTAATATTATAATGTATATTCCGAGAAAATTACTGTTTTCTGTCCTTAGATGCATTTAAATCTGCTGTAGGGGACTCCAACACAATATTATGACACTTTAAAATACCATATGACCTGCTGTTTAAAGGTAGGACATTTTTTCGTACGAAAGAGTGCATTCCTTATGAATAGAGTTAGATTTCAGTTTTAATGTAAAAAACCATATTCTCCCGCTGCTCCGATGGCTCAGATGACTGTTCTGTGTTTCTGTGACACATGACCACACACACACACACACACACACACACACACGGGAGCTAGTTATTAAGGGAAGGTCAGGGCTGCTGCCGAGGGCTGTCTTATAGAATGTTTTTAATTAAAGTGATCGCCCTTAATGTGATTTTGGCAGAGGGGACACCCAACAAAGGAGTAAACTCTGTGAAAAAAATGTGATTGGGCTAGTTTTGAGTAGCAGTCAGCCTTGTTTTGTGAACCTGGCAACCCTGGGGAAAGTATTAAAAGAATTTTAAAAAAAAACAAAAGAACTGAGGTTGGAAAATTACAGTTTGAGGTTGTGAATTCTGGTTTTCCCAGCCCTGTTATATACATGTATGTGTGTATCTGTATATGTGTGCAGCTGACTGAGCCACGGGCTGCTCTCGGTGTGCTTCTGTCGAGGTGAAGCTGTGAGCGGTCGAACCTCTGCAGCTGGTACGGCAGGATCTTCTGCAGGAAGCTGCTGTAGGAGGAGAAGGATCTGGAGAAGTCCTGCAGCTTGACCAGTGTCTCCTGCAGACACAGTGAAACTGGAGTCAGTGTGTGTGTGAGTGTGAGAGAGAGTGCTCTTGTTTCTGTGACATATCAGGACACAACTCTGTATAATGACATGGGTATGACACAGGTATTACAAGGAGAGGGTGACTTATGAGGACATAACCCATGTCCTCATTTTTCAAAACGCTTATAAATCATACAGAATGAGTTTTTTTGAGAAAGTAAAAATGCACAAAGTTTCCTGTGAGGGTTAGGTGTAGGGTTGGTGAAGGGTCATAGAATATACAGTTTGTACAGTATAAAAACCATTACGCCTATGGGATGTCCCCACTTTTCACAAAAACAAACATGTGTGTGTGTGTGTGTGTGTGTGTCTCACCAGAGTGGTGATGCCATCCTCTGTGATGCTGTGATGCAGCTGCAGCAGATCCTCCTCTAGTGGACGCAGGTACGAGGCGTTCTCGTGCAGATACTGAGAGAACTGCACACAGACACATGCTCCGCTTACACAAATCAGTAGATTCAACATTACAAGAGCGCTTTAATTCAACACTGAAGCATAATCAACACATCCTGCTTGGCTTACAGCTGCAGATTCAGCCTGAGTTACGGCCAGCTATTTTAAAGGGGTCATATGATGCGATTTCATTTTTTCCTTTCTCTTTGGAGTGTAACAAGCTCTTGGTGCATGAAGAAGACCTGTAAGGTCGCAAAGACTAAAGTCTCAAAATCCAAAGAGATATTCTTCATCTACCACTCCCCCTAAAACTCATTCAAACACGCCCCCACGTCTACATCACTGTGTGGAAATATTTGTATATCGCCACCCAGATGTTCACGCAAAGAAAGAAGACGTTCCTTTTATTCTCTGTTGCCACCGGAGCCTTTTTGTGGAGAACATAACAGTACATGTTGAGGGGCGTAACACTTGACGTATTCAGCCAATCACAACGCACTGGATAGCTGGCCAATCAGAGCACACCTCACTTTTCAGACCATGAGCTTTGTAAAAATGTATGTGTTTCAGAAAGCAGCGCATAGAGGAGAAACAATAATGTACAGTATGTGGAGAATGTGTTTTTTGAACCTTAAACCACAAAAACATTTAATTTACTCCAAATACACAAAATAATGTTCTTTTTAGCAACATCATATGACCCCTTTAACATTCAATCCTTAAAACATACTAGCATCTGTTCACTTATTTTAGCTACTAGTATCTACTCCATTAAGTCCTAGAACTAATTCTTTATCTACTAGTCATTTAAAAAAATGACTTGTTTATTATATAATAGTACGTATTATTGAATACTAGACATGAATTATTAGATACTAGTTCTCATTCATATTCACACAGAGTAGGAGTGAGTGAGTGATCAGATGCAGTGAGTGCTGTACCTTCAGGTTGACGGGTGAGATGGCCTCGATGGAGGAGTCCAGAGGATAGATGTGGACTCTCTGCTCGGTGTATGAATGTAGGTTCAGCAGAGCCGAGACCAGACTCTGAACAAACCCCAGAGCCTGAGCCGCCACGTCACGCGCCTTCAGCTGCACACACACACACACACGTCTATACTGCACTTCGATAATGTGACTAAAATAGGAATACTCCACATGTCGATTTGTGTTTACTTTGAGTATGACATTAGCCAGAATGATGTAATCAAATATCTCTTTACATGGTAGATTCTTAATCATGTTCAAGTCTGAATATTGTTGTCTCTGTAAACGTGACAGCATTCCTCTCACCTGATGCCTTCTGTTGTGCAGAGGAACATTCAGACTGTTGTAGTCACTCAGCTCTGCAGGAAACACAATACTCACAGTGACACACACGTCCAAACAGTGTGTGAGTGTGTGTGAGTCTGTGTGTGTGTGTGTGTGTGTGTGTGTGCATGCGAGTGTGAACGTGTGTGAGTGTGAGTGTGTGTGCCTGTGCGTGAGTGTATGTGTGTGTATGTGCGTGGGAGAGCGAGTGTGTGTGTGTGTGTGTGTGTGTGTGTGTGTGTGTGTGCGGGAGAGCAGGTGTGTGTGTGTGTGTGTGTGTGTGTGTGTGCGCACGAGAGTGTGTGTGTGTGTGTATTTGAACGGGAGAGTGTGTGTGAGCGAGCGTGTGTTTTTTGTGTGTGTGTTTGTGTGTGCGAGAGAGCGAGTGTGTGTGTGAGGGAGCGAATGTGAGTGTGTGTGAGAGAGTGAGTGTGTGTGTGAGCAAGCGTGTGTGTGTGAGTGAGTGAGCACATGTATGCGAGCATGTGTGTGTGTGTGTGTGTGTGTGTGTGTGATACTCACGAGTGTCGTTGAAGGGCACTTTCTCTTGGATCACACTGCTGCTGTGCTTTAACTGACTGCTCACTTCACTCTGGTACTTCCTCAGCTGCTGCTGACTGGCACACACACACACACACACACACATCAGCTATTCAACATCACTGTCACAGCTATATGTAATGGAGGAGGTATTTCAGAAGACATCTGAGTGAGAAGTGACGGCTGATCTTCATCGAGCTGCGCGTGGATCTGCTTCGCACCTCGGTGTATTAAATGGTCAGTAGTACTATATATTTATTCAATGCCACGTCAGCATCTTAGGCTATTTTCATTGCAAAAACCGAAAAATAAATACAAACCCAATTCCAACAAAGTTGGGACACTACAAATTGTGAGTAAAAAAGGAATGGAATAATTTACAAATCTCATAATCTTATATTTTATTCACAATAGAATATAGATAACATATCAAATGTTGAAAGTGAGACTGAATGAAATGTCATGCCAAATATTGGCTCATTTTGGATTTCATGAGAGCTACACATTCCAATAAAGTTGGGACAGGAAGCAATAAGAGGCCGGAAAAGTTAAATGCACATATAAGGAACAGCTGGAGGACCAATTTGCAACTTATTAGGACAATTGGCAACATGATTGGGTATAAAAAGAGCCTCTCAGAGTCTCTCAGAAGTTAAGATGGGCAGAGGATCACCAATTCACCAATGCTGCGGCGAAATATAGCCATATCAGAAAGGAGTTTCTCAGAGAAAGATTGCAAAGAGTTTGAAGTTATCATCATCTACAGTGCATAATATCATCCAAAGATTCAGAGAATCTGGAACAATCTCTGTGTGTAAGGGTCAAGGCCTGAAAACCATACTGGATGCCCATGATCTTCAGCTCTTAGACGGCACTGCATCACATACAGGAATAATACTGTAATGGAAATCACAACATGGGCTCAGGAATATTTCCAGAAAACACTGTCAGTGAACACAATCCACTGTGCCATTCACCGTCTCCGGCTAAAACTCTATAGGTCAAAAAAGAAGCCGTATCTAAACATGATCCAGAAGTGCAGGTGTTTTCTCTGGACCAAGGCTCATTTAAAATGGACTGTGGCAAAGTGGAAAATTGTTCTGTGGTCAGACGAATCAAAATTTGAAGTTCTTTTTGGAAAACTGGGACGCCATGTCATCCGGACTAAAGAGGACAAGGACAACCCAAGTTGTTATCAGCGCTCAGTTCAGAAGCCTGCATCTCTGATGGTATGGGGTTGCATGAGTGTGTGTGGCATGGGCAGCTTACACATCTGGAAAGGCACCATCAATGCTGAAAGGTATATCCAAGTATAGAACAACATATGCTTCCATCCAGACGTCGCCTCTTTCAGGGAAGACCTTGCATTTTCCATCATGACAATGCCAGACCACATACTGCATCAATTACAACATCATGGCTGCGTAGAAGAAGGATCCGAGTACTAAAATGGCCAGCCTGCAGTCCAGATCTTTCACCCATAGAAAACATTTGGTGCATCATAAAGAGGAAGATGTGACAAAGAAGACCTAAGACAGCTGAGCAGCTAGAAGCCTGTATTAGACAAGAATGGGACAACATTCCTATTCCTAAACTTGAGTAACTTGTCTCCTCAGTCCCCAGACGTTTGCAGACTGTTATAAAAAGAAGAGGGGATGCCACACAGTGGGAAACATGGCCTTGTCCCAACTTTTTTGAGATGTGTTGATGCCATGAAATTTAAAATCAACTTATTTTTCCCTTAAAATGATACATTTTCTCAGTTTAAACATTTGATATGTCATCTATGTTGTATTGTGAATAAAATATTGACATTTGAAACTTCCTCATCATTGCATTCTGTTTTTATTCACGATTTGTAGTGTCCCAACTTTTTTGCAATCGGGTTTGTACAAGTATAGCAAATATAAAAAACAGCAAACAAACAAGTTATATTACATATGATAAGGATTCTAAAACTTTTCATAGCAAAAAATATGCGAAATAACTAAGTGAGTTCACTAAATAAGCGTTACATGCATTAAAAGCAGGACAGTCCAATAAAGCATGTTTGACAGTGTGACTGAATATGTTCAATCTGAGCACCTTTCAGCAAACATGCACAAGTCAGTCTTGTATGACCTCTCTGATAAATACTTGATCTAATCTAGGTTTACAAGAGATCACAAATTTCCTGTTAGGTGTAACTTATAGTCCGAAAAATATGGTATAAGGATTAATAATAGATCTGATCTCTGAGGAAGTGTGTTTACTTCCTGATTAAAGGCATCTTTTGCAGCTGTTTCCTGAAAGCCCATCACGGCCTGGGCCTTCAAACCCTCTGTGACTATAGGAAGATGTGAAGGATACTGACTTCCTGTGTCTGTATACATGAGGATGAACTAAATTCATACTGATAATAGGCTTCTTTACAGTAACTTCCAAGGAAGTGTGTTTGATTTCAGATGTTCATATTTAAAACCTCTAAATGTGGTTTGATATGAACACCGAAAGGTCTGATGCCTTTTGGGGTTGCTCTAATACAAATGAATATATTTGCGGTTAAAGCTGGGTTCTTTGTATTTGCTTTTAGTTTGCCAGCTTCGGTGCACAAACTGTGGCCTGGTGAAGCTCTGACGCTCCCAGAGCAAGCCGTGATGAATCATAAATTACACTCCATCAGTGGGAGCGGATAAGAAGAAAGTGGATCATACTACACAACAGAAACACAGGATCATCAGTGAATGTGAATACTCACCATTCTTCAGTGTGGATTCGACAGTCCTTGGCTTCTCTTTCCAGCGTCTGAGCCTTGACCTGACACCATTGAACAGACACATTTACACCTCCTCATGCACATACACACGTCATCATCAACCACATATCAGGAGCACCAGCGTTGGGTTAAAACAGCCGTCTGAGACACACTAGATCAGAATGAAAGTCTCCAAAGTGATTTAAGTGTTTTCTTTTCTCATAAGGTTATGCCCTTCTCATTTTACACTTCATGCATGTGGACTGAGAGAGATCGGACTAGCGTCTGTCCTCCGGGCCCCGTCAGGTAGGGCTGTCGCGGTTAAGAAATTTCCCCTGCGGTTATTATGGGTGGCTCAATAGCGCGATATGCGGTATTACCGCCGGTTTTTTTTTTTGTTTGTTTTTACAAAGCTAATTTATCCTGATTTTGCTGCATACAAAGCTCTATCGTTGAGTTATGTAGCATATATTGTTGCTTTTTTTAACTGACAGAGACGTTTTAAAACATTTTTATTTATTGTTAAATGCCAAACAGCAACAAGAACATGCGTTTTCCAATATATATATTTTTTTTTTTTAAGAAATCAAGTTCTAACATGTATTACATGTATGTGCGCGCGACTTTGGACAGCAGCGGAAATCTAGACTGATTATCGGGTCACCACTGGCCCACCAGGACAGTGGATTCGCGCTGGAGTCGATGCACTCCTCATGCAGATAGTGTGTGAGCTCGTTATCTGCTCACGCTCTCTTGGGTATGGGCACTGACACAGAGGTTGTCTGTGACTTCAGCAGGTATGCCTGTTACTTTCACGGCTGTATTTTACAGATTTCGCAAAGGCTTCAGCTACTCCTAACTGTTGGCCGGTCACAGCTGGTCTTTTTGATGTTGCTCCGCGATCTGATGCTTGAGGGGGCAGCTGCGCTGGATGACAGGGGACACTCGAAAACGCTTAACATGGCTTAATGTACTAAGACAGTGATATTAACAGACCAAACTCACTAAAAATCATACTAATAAAGTATACTATCTATAAAAAATCAGATGAGCCCTGAATATGAATGCAACTCGTTTAATAACACGTTAAGCCTTTTCCTCCCATAGACAACCGTTATAAGAAAACGCTTAATGTGGCTTAATGTACTAAGACAGTGATTTTTAAAAACCAAACTCACTAAACATTATACTAATAAAGTAGTATACAATGTATAAAAAACAAAACAAAAAAACAGATGATCCCTGAATGAATGCATGTCGTTAAATAACACGTTAAGCCTTATGATTGTTTTCTATGAGAGGAAAAGGCTTAACGTGATATTAAACGCGCTGAATTCATATTCAGGGATCATCTGATTTTTTGTAGATAGTATACTTTATTAATATGATGTTTAGTGAGTTTGGTCTGTTAATATCACTGTATTAGTACATTAAACCACATTAAGCGTTTTTCCCGTTAAGTGTTTTAGAATGTCCCGATGACCTCAAATTAGATGTATTGCAGTGCCACAGGAACCTTTTTTGAAGCACATTTTGCATATCGGCTCATCTATATTCGCTGGCTCGTCCTTTTCATTGGGTTGAAAGCCAAAATGTTCCCAAACTGGCAACGTGACATTAGGTTTTGGGACGAGATCGAGCGCCTCCCATCGTTTCAGCCGGCCTATTCAAAACTAACGAAGCACCATAAAGCTACAACGGCTCGCGAGAAAATTACAGTCGTGACCATATTGTATCATTAATATAATTTATTTAACATTGAATGCACAGTGACAAACTGAAAAAAAAAACCCAATAAGGCCACAGCCTCATAAAAAAAAAAAAAAAAACCAACACTGCGGTTGCCGCGGTTTCTGCGGTTGCTATCTTTCCTCTGCGGTTTGCTTGTCAATAGCGCGGTATTACAATTTTGCGGTTATCGCGACAGCCCTACCGTCAGGTATATTTGTGAAAATAGGTTGTCATGTCCATTATTTTGTCATTCTCTTCTGTTTACTTCACTTCCTGTTTCAACACTATTTGGTTTCAATTTCATTGTTTTCTGAATATGTCATTGTTAGTTATATCGTAACACACACACATTTTATATATATATATATATAACATATACACGATATGTGGTAGTCATGTGCATCTCGTCAGTGAAGCGCTTCTGAGATCATCTGAAGACCAGAGTCCCTGCAGCTCAATATACAGAAGATTGAACTGCTTTCATTCATTCAGCGTGACTAATAAACACACAACTAACACAATTAGAGGTCGACCGATATCTAGGGTGGACCACACTGTCCGATACAGATTATTTAACCGATAGTTTTTAAAATGTACACTGAACAAAAACTAAAATAGGGCTAACTTTGGTCATAAGTTTCACTGAACACTATTGGTAACGACAGAACTTGAGACTGTAGTTGATTTTGGGAAACGCACCTCTGTTCAGCGCAGCGTCACGTGTCTAAACACACAGCACGTGCTGTCAGTGATTCAGCCACTAGAGGGCGCTCTCACATTGTATGATGAACACAGAGCCTTCTGATCCAGCAACAGACTCAACCAGGGAAACTATCAGCATGGCTCTTTGCCGACAGCCGATTGTTCCAGCAGTTTAGACAGTTAAAACATGTTATTAAATGTGGTATTTTCACCTGCTTTCATATGGAGCAGCATTTATTACACAGAGCTGTATTCACTGAGAAGATACAGCTGTCAGAATGTCAAACTATTTCTTCAAATTCATGATCGTTTTCATGCTTTGGTTTTGCGTGTCTTGTCAGTGAACTACGGCTCTGTGTAATGAAAGCTGCTCGGTCTGAGAGCAGGTGATGGAGATTCACTACTGATCACAGAACCACTTCACTGACGAGATGATCATCATGTGATTAATCCTGCAGCACTACTAGTGAACACAGTGGGTGTCAGCATGTGAATGTGTCCCTGACCTCCAGAAGGGCTTTGTCGTTCTGCAGTTTCTCGATGGCGTCGGTGTATTTGCGGTTGAGAGCGTCGACGACGGCCTGATGCTGCTCAGACTCTTTCTCCAGCTGATCTAGCCGCGCTTTCAGCTGAGCCTCCTGAAGACGGTACTGCTCATCCGCTTCATAAAACTACAGACAGAAGAACAACATTATCAGCAGCTGAGCTCTGAAGCTCTCCATTCTGACTAGGGCTGCACGATATTGGGAAAAAATGACATTGCGATATTTTATTTTTCTGCGATATATATTGCGATATTTTTTCTTACAAACAAAAATGGGGTGAGCACACTTACATTCTCATTTCGTGTTGTTTGAAAACGGCTCTCTCTCTCTCTCTCTCTCTCTCTCAATTCAATTCATATTGCTTTATTGGCATGACATACAAAGGTACATATTGCCAAAGCATTGTACATAGCAGAATAGAAACAAACAAAACAAAAATACATATATATTCATAAGAAAAAAAAATTACATGCAAAATAAATCCATATACATTTCTATAAACATTGATGGTACTTCTAATGTACTCTCTCGCGCGCGCGCTCTCTCTGTCTCGGTCTCTCACGCGCGCGCTGTCTCTGTCTCTCTCGCGCGCGCTGTCTCTGTCTCTGTCTCTCTCGCGCGCTCTCTCTGTCTCTCTCGCGCGCTCTCTCTGTCTCTCTCGCGCGCTCTCTCTGTCTCTCTCGCGCGCGCTCTCTCTGTCTCTCTCGCGCGCGCTCTCTCTGTCTCTCTCGCGCGCGCTCTCTCTGTCTCTCTCGCGCGCGCTCTCTCTGTCTCTCTCGCGCGCGCTCTCTCTGTCTCTCTCGCGCGCGCTCTCTCTGTCTCTGTCTCTCTCGCGCGCTCTCTCTGTCTCTGTCTCTCTCGCGCGCTCTCTCTGTCTCTGTCTCTCTCGCGCGCTCTCTCTGTCTCTGTCTCTCTCGCGCGCTCTCTCTGTCTCTGTCTCTCTCGCGCGCGCGCTCTCTCTGTCTCTGTCTCTCTCGCGCGCGCGCTCTCTCTGTCTCTGTCTCTCTCGCGCGCGCGCTCTCTCTGTCTCTCTCGCGCGCGCGCTCTCTCTGTCTCTCTCGCGCGCGCTCTCTCTGTCTCTCTCGCGCGCGCTCTCTCTGTCTCTCTCGCGCGCGCTCTCTCTGTCTCTCGCGCGCGCGCGCGCGCGCTCTCTCTGTCTCTCGCGCGCGCGCGCTCTCTGTCTCTGTCTCTCTCTCGCGCGCTCTCTCTGTCTCTGTCTCTCTCGCGCGCGCTCTCTCTGTCTCTGTCTCTCTCTCGCGCGCTCTCTCTGTCTGTCTCTGTCTCTCTCTCGCGCGCTCTCTCTGTCTGTCTCTGTCTCTCTCTCGCGCGCTCTCTGTCTCTGTCTCTCTCGCGCGCGCTCTCTCTGTCTCTGTCTCTCTCGCGCGCGCTCTCTCTGTCTCTGTCTCTCTCGCGCGCGCTCTCTCTGTCTCTGTCTCTCTCGCGCGCGCTCTCTCTGTCTCTCTCGCGCGCGCTCTCTCTGTCTCTCTCGCGCGCGCTCTCTCTGTCTCTCTCGCGCGCGCGCTCTCTGTCTCTCTCGACAATCATGCAGATAGTCATGTAGTGTTAGCAAGTGTAAAAACACATGGTCAGAAATAGGGCTGCACGATGTGTCGTTTAAGCATCGATATCGCGATGTACGAATCCACGATAGTCACATCGCAGAGAGTCACATCACAGAGAGAGCGCGTCACAGAGCGCGTCACAGAGAGTCACATCTCTGTCTCTCATTCGCGCGCGCGCTCTCTCTCTGTCTCTCTCACGCGCGCGCGCTCTCTCTGTCTCTCTCGCGTGCGCGCGCGCTCTCTCTCTGTCTCTCTCGCGCGCCGGCGCGCGCGCTCTCTCTGTCTCTCTCGCGCGCGCGCGCGCTCTCTCTGTCTCTCTCGCGCGCTCTCTCTCTGTCTCTCTCGCGCGCTCTCTCTCTGTCTCTCTCGCGCACGCGCGCTCTCTCTCTGTCTCTCTCGCGCGGGCTCTCTCTGTCTCTCGCGCGCGCTCTCTCTCTGTCTCTCGCGCGCGCTCTCTCTCTCTGTCTCTCGCGCGCGCTCTCTCTCTCTGTCTCTCGCGCGCGCTCTCTCTCTCTGTCTCTCGCGCGCGCTCTCTCTCTCTGTCTCTCGCGCGCGCTCTCTCTCTCTCTGTCTCTCGCGCGCGCTCTCTCTCTCTCTGTCTCTCGCGCGCGCTCTCTCTCTGTCTCTCTCGCGCGCGCGCGCTCTCTCTCTCTCTGAGCCTGTTAAACTTGCATGTGGTTTTCAGTCCTGTCAATTATAAACTTTCACTCTATGATGGTTAAGCTGTGCAATTAATCCGCGAATCACACCGTCAAGGGCAGGGGAGTAGCTGGCCCGTACAGTTAATGAATAACGGATCAACTACGACAGCCTACATCGCACATCCTGCGATGTGACTATCGTGGATTCGTACATCGCGATATCGATGCTTAAACGACACATCGTGCAGCCCTATTTCTGACCATGTGTTTTTACACTTGCTAACACTACATGACTATCTGCATGATTGTTCTTAGTTATATTGTGTATATGGAGAAAAAGAGAGGACCAAGCACCGAACCCTGAGGCTCCCCGCTGCTTAACTTATGTGATATATCTCCCTTTTGTCCAGCAGGGTGCAGGTTCCTAACACGGTGACCTAACTACTTGCGACAAGTTTCCTATTGTTGATTTCAGTATGGCTATAAGGTCACGCAAAATGATATTCAAACTCAAATAAGGCAGGTTTAACTTTGAATAAAGCACATAATCACCTGAGATTATCTACGTTCATATAGTTTGAATGCTGTTGATCCAGCCGCAGCGTCGCAATAATAGAAAATAGAAACGGTTTCTAAAATA